>NW_012101454.1:873915-877670 GCF_000951045.1 Mandrillus leucophaeus
GGGTGCAGCACACCAACATGGCACATGTATACATATGTAACAAACCTGCACGTTGTGCACATGTACCCTAGAACTTAAAGTATAATTTAAAAAAATAAGAAAAATTTTGTTAATAATATAGTGTTAGTGAAAACTTGTTTTCTGCCAAGGAATTGATGTGCCTTCTTTTTAGAATGAGAAGTAAATATGAATTTCATTTTTTTTGTCCTACACATTAGGCAGCTTGTTGTCCAACACAGCCTTATGCTTGTTTTTGGGGGGTGAAATTTAGTTCCTGATTTTCCACTTCTTTTATATTTTATTTATTATGTTTATTGTATGACTCTTGTTTAACCTTCTGAAATCTTTTGTGGCAAGATGTGGCATAAAAATAAATACACGTAAAATAAAAAATAAAAATTCCCAACCTTTCCACTTATAAAGCCTTAACAGATAAACAAAAATCTTCAAGGTATATATCATTTTTTAACTTTTAGAGATTGGGTAATAGTCTTAAACTCATTTTCCAGAACAACCACAAGTAACATGGCATTGTTAGGGTCTGCTGTCCACCGATGATGCTGGGAGAGGAATCTAAGTTATGGTTGCAGCTGCTCAGTCTCCTGTACCCCTGTATCATTAGCACCATGATTGAAATATTGAGCATATTTGCCTATAACAATAATTTTACTTGATTTAGGAAGGCAAAGAAGGCCATTTTTCTAAAGGCCATGAGACAAGAGGCATGAGAAGAAGAGTTCAAGGCAAAAGGCCACAAGGAGTGCTAAGTGTTGCAGTGTGAGTAATATGTTCTCCAGGATGCAGCTGGCTCTCTAAGACATGAAGTGATAGTTGTGTTTATGTGTCAGTAACTTTGTTAAAATGTCAGCTTTAAACTTAGATCTAATTCACTCACCACCAATCATAAAGAGTTGAAAGAAGTTAAATCTAAAAGGACACTAAAGAATTAAAACATCAGTTGGATACATTAATATGAAAAGTAAAAAGAAAAAACAAAGAATTAAAACAACCCTCCTACCTTTCAGATAACAGGATCAAAATATTATATACAGACATAATATAAAATATACAAACATATATAAAATATTACACATCTTACATATATTTGAAACCTTACATTTTCCTAAATCTGTTAACATGCAAATTCAAATGTGATTTGGAAAGAAATATTATGTTTATGAATTATGGGTAAGATTCTAACTTCACTCGAAATTGTCTCTTGTTTCTTGGACTTTCCCTATAATTTGAGTTTTCAGAACATTAAATCATAGCACAATATTGCTTTATTTTCAGATTTATTATTGTACTCCATCCTCTCCTTCCAAAGTGGGTTAGTGGCAGAATATTTAAGAAGAATCATTCTGCACATATCATACTAACTCCATTATCTGTGCTCATTAGCAGCTATATGGATGTCCAGGGGGTTCATTTGGACCACCTGCCAAGCTAATCCAGCCCCAGCAACTAATCAAGGACAGAATAAGTACAAAAGTGGATATATTCTTTCCTAAATGGATGCACTGTCAATGAGCTTTCCAGATCCTTAATCTGAAGGGAAGTCAACTGCAGTTCAAGTAAACCCAGGATTTATTCCTAAAAGCAATTCAGGTTTTAGTCAAATGTTAACTCCAGTCACATCATTTTTAATTAAACTTGCAAAAACAAAATAAAAACTTACCAATGAAATTTTGCACCAGTCAATGTAAAATTGAGTACGAAATTTTTTATCACATGTTATTACAGGCTCCATTTCTTGACTACATCGCAATTGATTCTGTGGATTTTCAACTTCTCGTAAACAAGAGGAAAACGGGACATCTGCACCAACCATGACATAAACGCTGTAAAAATGTGAAACTCTCAGGTTATCCTTTAAGAAAATTGAAAACACTAAAAAACAATCTACCTTGAAAGCAGGATTTAGCCTTTTGAATTGAGAGATTAACTAGACTCATCCCTGAGGTAGGGGCCTAGGCTTTAAAAACAATGATTCGTGTAGGGGCTTCCTTTCATTCATTCCTTTATTCAGCCAATATTTACTGAGCACTTTGGTATACCAGATACTCTCTCCATTCTATGTTAATTTCTAAAAGCTTTAGTTCATCCCATTTATTTTCATTCAGTATAAACATGCATCATATTCTGATTACTATATTTAGTAATTACTATATTTAGTAGACTACTTACATTAAAAAATTATCCTTAAGGTAAATTAGTTAGAAAATAACCCCACTACTACAATAATAAATAACTAAGTAGTACATTTCACTTAATTTTCTTACAATAAAACTCTTAAATTACATCCCTGGAAGTATGGAGCTTTGGGTAGACATCGCTATTTTACCTACCAGTTCAGTCAGTTTTTCTACTACACAAACCCCTATATGCTTGGTCTCTCATCAGAAGGCCTTGCAATCTTTTATCTAAGACATTAATATAAGAGTAAAATTATTGTTTGGTAAACACAAAGAGGCAAACAAAATCTATTTTGTTAGTGTAGGGGAGTTATGGGGAAAGATCTCTACTTAATTGACTGAAAAGATTTCACAACAGAAAATAGTGACAACAATATTTAAATAATCTTGGAGCAGCTTGAGAAGATAGGAATCTCATTGGCCTTTCAAAAGAAAAAAGAAAACCAGGAAAATACTCCAAGTAAATACCATTCCTTTTCATAACGACAATGCTAAGAAAAAGATGACAATGTAAAATGAAATAAAACCATCAAAATTCCAGCTACCTTCTTTGCGGAAGTTGACTAGCTGATCCTAAAATTCCTAAGGAAGTTCATAGCACCCAGAATAGCCATACACACACACACACATTTTGATAAGGAAAAACAAATTTGTAAAACTCACAATTCCCAATTTGAAAACTTACTCAGAGCTACAGTAAGCAAGTCATCTGGTATGGGCATAGGGACAGACATACAGATCAATGGAATAGAACTAAGAATCCAGAAATAAACTCTCATATTTAATAAACTGATTATTATCACAGGTACCAAGACAATTCAAAAAGGAAAGAATAATTGTTATAACTAATGGTGCTGGAAAAACTGGATATCCACATATCCTGTCCTACCTAAAAAGGCAGATGAGAAGCATATGTGAAATTCATGGTCCTGAGGCATAGGCTCACTAAAAGATTGAGAACGAATCATAGGATTACAGAATTCTTCCCCTCCCACAACACCTGACCACCATATTACTAAAAGTCTACTTATAGTCAAATTCCTTTTACTCCATACATTAGTCTGGCTATCAAGAAAAAATTATAAAACATACTATACAGCAAAAAAAAAAAAAAAACAGTTTGGAAAGACTGAACAAGCATCAAACCAGACTCAGACCAGAAATTTAAAACAACCATGACTAATATGCAGAGGGCTCTAATGAATAAAGTGAAACTGCTTTGCAAGAAATGTTAAAATAACTTCTGTTGAGAGATGGAAAAAGATATAGGTCAGAAACCGAGATCTACATAAAGAAAAGTAGAGCATCAGAGAAGGAATAAGTGAAGATAAAACCTTTTATTTTTCTTAATTGATCAACAGATGACTTGTTTAAAATAATATCTACAATTTATTCACCCGTGTATCCATAAATGTATATATCTATATGTTTATATACACATATATAAGCAAAATAAATGACAGCAATGATACAAGAGAGATGAGGGAGAGACAGGGATTATTTTGTTATCATAAGATACCTGCAATACCTAGGAAGTATTATAGTGTTATTTTTTTTTTT
>NW_012101454.1:878584-930116 GCF_000951045.1 Mandrillus leucophaeus
GGAAAGGAGGAAGTTTGAAAAGAAATCACTTTTACACTGTTGGTGGGATTGTAAACTAGTTCAACCATTATGGAAAACAGTATGGCGATTCCTCAAGGATCTAGAACTAGATGTACCATATAGTGTTATTTGAAAGTGAACTTGGATTGGTTTTATATGTATATTGCAAACTCTAAGACAATCACTGAAAGAAGTTTAAAAAATACAACTGATAGGTTAAAAGAGGAGAGAAAGCAATCATAAAAACTGCTCAATGAAAACTATAAAAAGTGGGAAAAGAGTGAAAGACAAAAATAGAAACAAAAAACAAAGGCAACAAACAGAAAGCAGTAACAAATATGGTTATTTTATTTTATTTTATTTTGTTATTTTATTTTTGAGGCAGAGTCTCGCCCTGTCACCCAGGCTGGAGTGCAGATCTCGGCTCACTGCAACTTCCGCCTCCTGGGTTCAAGCGATTCTCCTGCCTCGGCCTCCCAAGTAGCTGGGACTACAGGTGCCCACCACCACACCCAGCTAATTTTTGTATTTTCGGTAGAGATGGGTTTTTACCATGTTGGCTAGGCTGGTCTCGAACTCCTGACCTCAGGTGATCTGCCTGCCTCTGCCTCCCAAAGTGCTGGAATTACAGGCATGAGCTACCATGGCTTGCCTCAATAATCACTTTAATCATCCATGGTCTAAATCTAAATACCCCAATGAAAAGACAGAGACTATCAGAGTGGATTGAAAAACAAGATCCAACTATACTCTGTTTACAAAAAATACCTACTTTAAATATGAAGACATATATACATTAAAAGTAAATGGGTGGAGAAAGATATACTATGCTAACAATAACTCTAAAAAGCAGGAGGAGCTATATTAATTTCAGACAGAGCCAACCTCATAGCAAGGAAACGTATCAGAGACAAAGAAAGGCATTACATAATGATAAAGAGGTCAATTCTTTAAGAACATAAATCACTCCTTAATGTGTATGTGCCTAATAACAGTGCATCAAAATACATGAGGCAAGAGCTGATAGAAGTGCAAAGAGAAACAGATGAATCTACTATTATAGTTGGACATTTCAACATCTCTCTATCAGAAATGGACACAACCAGCAGGCAGAAAATTGGTAAAGACATAGTGAAACTCAGTATCATCATTAGTCGACAGGTTTTAATAGACACTTAGAGACTACTTCATCCAAAAATAGCAGAATACACATTCTTCTTAAGTTCACATGAAACATTTAACAACATTCCAGACCATAAAAAATTAACAAATTTAAAAGAATGGAAATCATATACTGTCTGCTCTCAGACCACAGTAGAATTAAACTGGAACTCAATATCAAAAGATAACTGAAAAACCCCAAACTACTAGGAGACTAAGCAACATCCTTCAAAAATAGCACATGGATTAAAGGAGAAATCTTGAATGAAACCTGAAAATATTCTGAATTAAATGAAAATGAAACCATAACTTATCAAAATGTTTACAATTCAGCAAAAGCAATACTTAGAAGGAAATTCATAGCATTGAATGCATACATTAGAAAAGAAGCAAGATCTAAAATCAATAATTGAAACTTCCCCCTCAGGAAACTAGAAAAAGAAGAACAAGTCAAATCCAAAGTAAGCAGAAGAAAAAAATAATAATAAAAATCAGATAATCTGCACAGGGCCTATATGTAGTAAAGAAATTGAATCAATAATTAATATTCTAAAAAAGAAAGCATCAGGTACAGATGGGTTCATTGTTGAATTCTACCAGATATTTAAAAGAGAAATTATGCCAACACTCTACAATATTTCTCAGAAGACAAAAGCCAAAAGAATACTTCCTATCTCATTCTGTGAAACCAAAATTACCTTAATACCAAAACCAGAAAACAACATTACATGAAAAGAAACTACACACCATACCAGCATCTCTCATAAACACAGGTGCAAAAATCCTCAACAAAATATTAGCAAATCAGATTCAACAACGTATAAAAGGAATTATACACAATGATCAATTGGGACTTTCCCCAGTTATGCAAGGCTAGTTCAACATCCAAAAATCAGTTAATATCACATCAACAGGCTAAAGAAGAAAAATCACATGACATCATCAACAGATGCAGGAAATGCATTTGACAAAATCCAATGGCAATTTGTGGAAAAAAAAAAATTCTTAGTAAATTAGGAATAGAGAGGGATTTCCTCAATTTGACACCTAGAGCTAACATTACTCTAAATGATGAGAAACTTGAAGTTTTCCCACTAGCATCAGGAAAAAGTTAAGAATGTTGCCTCTCATCACTGTTTTTTAACATCATACTGGAAGTCCTAACTAATGTAATAAAAGACAAAAAGATAATAAAAAGTATACAGATTTGAAAAGATCAAATACTATCTTTGCAGATGATATGATTCAAAAGAATTGATTAAAAACTCCTAAAACTAGTAAGTGATTACAGCAAGGTTGCAGGAATCAGTAATAACCTACCAAAACAGAAAGCATCAAAATACATGAGGCAAGAGCTGATACAGCTGATAGTAAGATTAATATGCTAAAGTCAATCACTTTCCTAGAACAGGTAGAACTTGAAATTAAAAACACAGGCCGAGTGTGGTGGCTAACACCTGTAATCCCAGCACTTTTGGAGACCGAGGCAGGTGGATAACCTGAGGTCAGAAGTTTGAGACCAGCCTGGTCAACGTGGCAAAACCATCTCTACTAAAAATACAAAAATTAGCTGGGCGTGGTCACGCCTGTAGTCCCAGCTTCTCAGGAGGCTGAGCCAGGGGTTGAATCCGGCAGGCAGAGGTTACAGTGAGCCAAGATTGTGCCACTGCACTCCAGCCTAGGCGCAGAGTACCCTCCAAAATAAAATACTTATATATAAATATAAGTCTAATAAAATAGGTACAAGATCTGTATGAGGAAAATTACAAAACTGATTAAAGAAATCAAAGAACTGATTAAAGAACTAAATAAATGGAGAGATATTCCATGTTTATGGATAGGAAGACTAAATATTGTCCTTATGTCAGTTCTTTCCAAATTAATTATAGATTCAATGTAATCTCAATCATAATCTCAGCAAGTTATTTTGCAGATGTTAACAAACTTATTCTAAAGTTTATATGGAGAAACAGAAGACCCAGAATAGCCAAAACAATATTGAAGGAGAAGAACAAATTTTGAGGACACTACCCAACATCAAGATTTACTATAAAGCTACAGCAATCAAGACAGTGCAGTATTGGGAAACAACTGACAAAACAGATCAATGGAACAGAATACACATTTAGAAATAGACTCACATAAATCTATTCAAGTAATCTGTGGTAAAGGAGCAAAGGCAATACAATGGAGGAAAGACAGTCTTTCGAATAAATGGTGTTGAAAAAACTAGACTTATACATGTAAAAAATGAATCTAGACACATATGCCCTTCACAAAAATTAACTCAAAATGCATCACAGATCTACATGCAAACTGCAAAACTATGAAACTCCTAGAAGATAATAGAGGAGAAAATCGAGATGACCTTGGATTTGATGATGACTTTTTAGTTACAACACCAAAGGCACAATCCATGAAAGAAAGAACTGACGAGATGGACTTAATTAAAATTAAAAATTTCTCTTCTGCAAAAGACTCCCAGTAATACAAGAAGCCACAGACTAGAAGGAAATATTTGCAAAATGCATATCTGATAAAGGACTGTTATTCAAAAAACACTTAAAATATAAAACAACAAACAATCCAATTAAAAATGGGCCAGAGGCCTGATGCAGTGGCTCAAGCCTGTAATCTCCGCACTTTTGGAGGCCAAGGTGGGCAGATCACTTGAGGCCAGGTGTTTGAGATCAGCCTCACCACCATGGCGAAACCCCATCTGTACTGAAGATACAAAAATTATCTGTGTTTGGTGGCATGCTCCTATATTCCCAGCTACTTGACTTGGGAAGCTGAGGCATGAGAATCTCTTGAACCCAGGAGGCAGAGGCTTCAGTGAGCCAAGATCACAACCCCGCACTCCAGCCTGGGCGATACAGTACGACTCTGTCTTAACAACAACAACAACAACCCAGAGACCTTAACAGACGCCTCACCATAGAAGATATACTCGTGGTAAATATGCACATGAAAAGATGCTCCACTTCACATATCATCACAGAAAGACAAATGAAAACAGTGAGATATGCAACACACAGATTGGCCAAAATCCAGAACAGTGGCAATATCAAATGCTGGCAAGGATGTGAAGCAACCAGCAACTTTTATTCATTGCTGGTGGGAATGCAAGATGGTGTAGCCAATTTGGAAGACAGCTTGGCAGTTTCTTACAAAATAACATACTTTTACCATATGATCCAGCTATCACTCTCCCTATATTTACCCAAAGGAGTTAAAAACTTACTTCCACACAGAAGCCTGCACATGGATGTCTATAGCAGCTTTGTTCATGACTGCCAAAATGTGGGGACAACCAAGATGTCCTCCAGTAGGTGAATGATAATTAAACTGTGGTACATCCAGAAAATGGAATATTATTCAGTGCTAAAAAGGAATAAGCTATCTAGTCATGAAATGGTATGGAAGAAACTTAAAAGCATATTACTAAGTGAAATAAGCCACTATGGAAAGGCTACAGACTATATGATTCCAATTATATGACATTCTGGAGGAAAAACCACTATAAAGACAGTAAAAACATCAATGATTGCCAGAAGTTGGGGGGAAGGAGGGATGAACAGGTGGAACATAGATGACTTTTAGAGCAGTGAAACTACTCTGTATGATACTATAATGGTGGAAACATGTCATTATACATTTGTCCAAACCCACAGAATGTAAACCACTAAGAGTGACACCTAATGTAAGGTAGGGACTTTGGGTGATAGTGATTTGTCAATGTAGGTTCATCATTTGTAACAAATGTACCACTCTGGTGAGGGATGTTGATAATGGGGGAGGCGATGCAAAAGTAATATCTGCACCTTACGCTTAATTTTTCTATAAACCTAAAAATTCTCTAAAAAATAGTATACACACAAAAAATTCAAAGACTTTAAGAGCTAAAACTATTACACTCTGAGAGGAAAACAGGCATAAATATGACCTTGGATTAGGCAATGATTTTTTAAAATATGACACCAAAACTCCAGCAGTAACAGAAAAAAAAAAAATAGATAAATTGAACTCTATCAAAATAAAAAAAGTTCTGTGCTTCAAAGAACACCATTCAGAAAAGTGAAGACAATCCATGAAATAGGAGAAAATATCTGCAAATCATATATTTAATAAAGGACTTGTATATAGAACATATAAAAGACTCTTAAAACTTGATCAAAAGATGAATAATTCAATTAAAAATGGCAAAGGATATGAGTAGACCTGTTTCCAAAAATGATATCTAGATATCTAATACACATATGAAGAGATGCTCAGCATCACTGGCCATCAGCAAAATAGAAATCAAAATCACAATGAGATACCACTTCACTTTCACTAGGATGGTTATAATCAAAAAGACAGATAATAGCTAGTGCTGGTGAAGATGTGGAACAGTTGGAACTCTCCTATTTTGCTGGTGGAAATGTAAAATACATCTGCTTTGGAAAACAGTCTGGCAATTCTTCCAAATGTTAAATATAGAGTTACCATATGACCCAGCAACTCGATTCCTAGGGATATACTTAAGAAAAGTGAAAATATATGTCTACACAAAGACTTGTACATGAATGTTCACAATGACATCGTTCATAATAGTCAACAACTGAAAACAACCCAAATGCTCATCAGCTTATAAATGGATAAACAAAAGGTGGCATATCCATAAAACAGAATATTACTCCATGATTAAAAATGAAATACTAATTTATTCTACAACATAGATGAAACTTGAAAATGTTATACAAAGTGAAAGAAGCCAGTCACAGAAGACCATGTATTATATAATTCCATTTATACAAAATGTCCAGAATAGGCACTTGATAGAGACAGCAAGTACCTTAGTGGCTGCCTAGGGGTAGGGGTGGTGGTGACTGCTAATGGGTACAAGGGTGGGTGTGTGGTGTTGGGATAATAAAACTTTCTAAAATTGATTATAATAATGATTGCATGACTTTGTGAATTTACTAAAAATCACGATTTAAAATTGTACATTTTAGATAGGTGCATTGTATGATATGTGAATTATATCTCAATAAAGCTGTTATTTTTTAAAAATGAAATAAAAGTACAGCACAAAAGTTCAAAGCTATGTAAATGTAAATATGAAGTCACGACCAAGCCTGAGATGACAACTGTGTTCGAGAGTATGTTCACACAAATTCATTTGCTCTTCACATCAAATTTGTATTAGGATTTAAGACTAATTTGAAAGATTATTTTTTAAAAAACCTATTGTACCTTTGGGAAACAAATAGTAAATAATTGACTAAAATTAAAGATCAAAGTAAAAATTCAGAACAAAAGTAGATATGAGAAACTATTGGTATTTAGATGATCAGTGGATATAAACATATTCAATTTAAACAAGTTATTACTTTTAAGCCTTGCATACATTCAGTTTCTATCCTCTTAATAACTACCAAGCCAACACCGTATTTTTCCTTGGTAATTGTGAAATATATTTGTAAGGACAGAGATAAAATGAATGTTTCTTACAACTGTTAATGGCCCTCTTGCTTAGACAAGACATTGATTTGTATTTGCAATTAGTAAGATTTTTTTTTTTTTTTTTTTTTGAGACAGAGTCTCGCTCTGTCGCCCAGGCTGGAGTGCAGTGGCCGGATCTCAGCTCACTGCAAGCTCCGCCTCCCGGGTTTACGCCATTCTCCTGCCTCAGCCTCCGAGTAGCTGGGATTACAGGCGCCCGCCACCGCGCCCGGCTAGTTTTTTGTATTTTTTAGTAGAGACGGGGTTTCACCGGGTTAGCCAGGATGGTCTCGATCTCCTGACCTTGTGATCCACCCGTCTCAGCCTCCCAAAGTGCTGGGATTACAGGCTTGAGCCACCGCGCCGGGCCGTAAGATTTTTAATTAATTCCTTTCAAGGTAACATGAATGGGCATAAGAGATTTTCATGCTTTGAAATGTTTCTTTCCTTAAATTATAAAAGCAATATAAAAACATTAAAGAAAATCTGAGGTATAAAAGCAAATCTCATTTATATTGCCAAGAGAACTATTTTCATTTTCCAATGTACCTTGCAGAATATTTTTCAAATGCATATATTTTAATCTAATTGCAATAATCTCTAAAATATAATTGTGTGTCCTGCTTTTTCACTTACTACATCTAAGCATATTCCACATTGTAGTCTTTGTAATTATAGTTTTATGGCAATATAATTTTTTAAGTACATATGATTTATTTTGCAATTATTTCAGAGTTGGACAACTAAGTTGCTTCCAATTTTTTGAAGTTATAAATAATATTACAAAGACTATCACTACATATTCTTTAATGTGACTATCCTAAAAGAGAGGTCTAGAAGTGGAAACATTTTTATGACAGTTGACACATATTGCCAAATTACTTTCATCTCTACTTGGATGATCCATAAGCTTTTCAACTTAATATGTTCCAAACTGAGCTCATCATTACTCCACCCCACCTCCACCTGTTCCTCCTTCTATCTTCTCTCTCGGTGATTGACATCCCCAAATGCTCAAGTCATGAACTCAAGCACCATCTCTTTGACTCCTCTCCTTCTCTCCACATATTTAATCCATCATCAGTCTCTGACATTTACCCTGAAATAACTCTCATACACACCTGTCCACTTTGTTTTGTCCCACTGCTAGAACTGTAGTTCTAGTCACCATCACCTTCCAAAGGGAGTGAAGGAACAGCCCCTTAATGGTGCTCCTTGAACCTAGTCTTTGCCACTGTCCTCAAGTAGCCTATTGGCTAAATGAATGCATGAATGAAAAGCATTATACCAGTTTAAAAACAAACGGAACACAAATGTCATGCTCAAAAGCAGTAGATATTGGATTTGTCTCATTAAGTTTTTCTAAAAAGTATATTTATGGCTTCTTTTATAGAATCACTAAGTTTGAACATGCTAGCTTTTTAAAATATGTAATTTTGTCCGAGTCCATGTGTAAAAATAATAACTATGCTACACATGCTAAAATTATGTTTTTTGTAATCTGTTGTTTTCCTTTCACCTAGTTTTTGATATGTCAAAATTTTAAATTTGTATGAAGTAAAATGAGAATGATCTTTACCTTTATGACCCTACCACATGTTTTCAAAATTTCAAATGTGTATAAACAGATGAGACAGGAGGCTATTATCAAGTATAAGACTCTCAATGAATGCTAACAAAACCTGGTACTTCAAAATATTAGAGACTGGAGTACACTAGATAGAGTTGTTTCTTGTGAAGAATTTTTTCCTTTCAATTTGAACAATTCAATTTCTCTTCTTTGAGGTAAAATGCATTTATTGAGGCCTTTAGATTTATAATGTGAAGAAACAAGTAATGGTAAATAATTTAAGTCAAAACTCCACCTTTTACAGCAATAACCAAATAAATGGATCCAATGATTGTATTTTTTCCTAATTGTCCAATTAATGAACATACTTTGTTATTTTATGTATATAGAAGATAAAAGACAGTTTAGAGAAGAATATGTCCATATATGTTACATGTTGCCTGGGAAATGTTGAGCTCTCAAAAGCAGCAGCACCAAACTTCCTGCCTTTTCTTCCACCCTGCTTCGTTTTAATGTACATATCTGCAATTAATCAATAAAATTAAGATGAAAAATAAAGAATGAAAGATGTATGGGATTATAGCGAAACACATATAATAAAATAAACAAGTGAAAAAGTCACCAGAAATTAGGAAAACATTGAAAACTCGACAGGACTAATAATTATCTTGCAAGCCAGAGCACTGCATTTGGCACTGAATTTTCTTGTACCCAAATTGAAATTTAAAAAAAAAAAAAACACAGTAAATGTCACAGTTCTCATCATTAGAGAGAGGAAAGCATGACTATTCCTTAGAGACCTAAATGTTTTATTGGCACTGAATTCTAAAAGAATTTTTTCATGTGTTCATGTTCCTCTTGTTCATGTATCCTCTGGCAGGGGAAAATGGATGCTATTGGGTCCCCTAAAATCCCAGCACCTATATCCACACAGCATTTCCTCCATTCAGTCTTCCCTATTCTACAAGTGTGATCTCTCTAAAACAAAAACTTTAGTATCAACCATTTTCTGCACAGGTCCTAATGCTTCAGGATGAAATCCAAATAACTTTTCCCAGAAGACAAGGTCTTACATGATCTGGTCTTTGCCCCTTCTGGATCTTTCTCCATTTCCACACAAAGTAGATTTCTGAATCCACTATGCTCTCTCCCACCTAAGGGACTTGCCCAAGCCTTTACCCCTGCATAGCGTTCCTGTTTCTCATTTTGTCAGCACGCTAATTTGTACTTATATTTTCAAATCAGTCAGCCTTCAGATCCTCTATAAACCTTTTCCAGGTGTAGAACTGTAATGAGAGAGGAGCCCTCTCTGTGATGCCTCAATTGTGGTACTTAAAACACTGATTTTAATTATCTGATTATTTGCCTACTCCCTAGTAGACTGCAAGCCTAGATTGTGTTTTTAAAATCGCTCTACTCCAAAGACTAATAAAATATTCTCACATTTAAAAAATACTGAATAAACCTTAAACTATGAAAGAAAAAAAGATAGAATTCAGAAGAGTAGATACTAAACATATAGTTGCATTGACTTCATTTGTTTTTTGATATAAAAATTGATACAGATTTCCAATTTTATATTAAAGGCATTTGCAAATATTTCTATATCACCACTATTCCATAAAAGAAAGCATAGTTGAACCAAAATTATAGAAGGGACATCATTTAAGAATAAAGGGCAATTCGGCCAGGCACGGTGGCTCATGCCTGTAATCCCAGCACTCTGGGAGTCTGAGGCGGGTAGATCACATGGTCAGGAGTTCCAGACCAGCCTGGCCAACATGATGAAACTCCATCTCTACTAAAAATATAAAAATTAGCCAGGCATGGTGGCAGGAGCCTGTAATCTCAGCTACTCAGGAGGCTGAGATAGGAGAATCACTTGAACCCAGGAGGCAGAGGTTCCAGTGAGTCGAGATCCCACCACTGCATTCTAGCCCGCGTGACCAAAAAAAAAAAAAAAAAAAAAAAGGGATAAAGGGCAATTCTGTAAGTTACAATAAATAGAGACAATTTCAGAACCCTACTGAAATTGGCCCAGGATCATGACTTTCCATCAGACCAATATTGGGCAGCCATTGATTTCCATTCTTTTCCTCAACTATAACTTCTCACTGAGGCCTCTGACATACAGCAAAAAGCAGACAATCAGCGGGAGTACTTTGTGAGATGGTCTAGAGAATAAACTAGGATTCTCTGTTGCTGACTGAAACTGGATCCACATGCTTTGGTAACCAGAGGAAATAGTGGTAGGTTTGACAATCTCTTAGGAAAAGTGAGTATATTCTTTAATCCTCACACCCCATCATTCCCTTCATAGCCACCATTTACACTACATCACTCGCCTGTGGTTGGCAGCCATGACATGCCTGGAATGAAATATGAACCTGCTCTTCTTCCCCCAGCTTTATCCCAGGCTAAATACATCCATGAGGCCTTAGCCTCTAGCTCAGCATTAGGAGCAAAAGTAGCACCAAGACCATGCCCAGAGATAGCACAGTTGCCTTGGGGTTATGGGTCTGGCAAGTGAAAATGAATCTTTTCAGAGGGCTCAGCCTTCCTTTGCAGGAGCTTATTCACTTTGAAGTAAATCTTTATAATCATTTTCTGTTTGATTTAGGAGAAGTTTGAAAGCTGTCAGTGAGTTCTGCCAGATTAAAAAAAAAATGCTCATCAAGAAGGATGAGGAGCTGAGATGCTGCAGGTTGGACTCTTGGGGACTGACATTTAATTACACTTTAGGCAGTAGAAGGGTAGTAGATTTACTCTGAGGGTCTACTACTGAGGGCTACTCTTGGTCATCTGCTGTTTAACTGACTATACATATCAAATATGAAAAAATTTGCATATAGTAATTGTGGCTGACATGTGTAATAGGAAATAATTTCATGGAGATCTTTTTCTTAAATCTGGGACTAAGACTTATGCCAAGTATTACACAGAATACATTTATTAGGTGCTTAATTAATACTTCTGAAGTGTATGAATATATTTTTAAACAAAAATTTTTAAAAAGGATATAATTCCTTTGCTAGCTCTGACCCTATTTCTTGATCTTTTCAATATTTCATTTTTAAAGGATTTATAGCCCCTGATATTTTCAAAAGAAAATGCAAAGGCAGAAAGTATATTAAGTGAATTAAAAATCATAATATACATGGGTAAAAAGGAAAGAAATTACTAGTTAAGCATTGGATCTTTTTTTCTAAATTTAAGGCAATAGGGCTAAAAAATTGTTTCTATTATCATGATGTTATATAACAACTCAAGAAAACATGCAAAATCATTTGCAGCGACAAACTTTTCTTTTTGAATTATAACTCAAGTAGGATTTTACTTTATGAGTGTTTGTATAGGGACACTGGAGTAATAGAGTTGGCATTGTGTACAATTTATAGAAATGCTATTTTAAAAGACTCCATATGAATATTTTGTAAAGGTTAAGGCTTAACATTAAATTAAAACTCATGGAAAGCATTTCAAGTTGGGAAGGGATCTGAGACAAGAGTCCAAATAAATGCCACGGGACTGATTCTCTCAAATATCTGACAGCATGTGCCACCCTCTAGCAGGTGTTGGGGGTCAGTCAGTGATTGAATTCTCAAACAAGTACTTGTAGGACAAAAATTCTGTTCTTAATATAGAGTCACACGCTCAGGCCCAGCCCTAGGCTCAAAGAATCAGTCCCTAGGGGGAACAAAGGCCAGGAACCTATCTATATTTTCAGTAATGTTCTATTGGCAATTTTCAGGCTAGACATAGTTGGAAAGCAGTGCTTTAGGTCACAGTTTGGTTTAGGGAGTTGCTTGGTTCAATTTAGTTTAGTTCAGGCTCTAAAAGTACCTCGACAGGTGGGACCTGCACTACTAACTGGAGAAAAAGTGAGACCAGAATAAAGCACAACAATGAAAAACTCTACCAATGCCTTGTTTTTGTGCTGTTTCCTCCAACACTATTTGGTCATTGTTTTAACAATTGTGGAACACATTACCTTAAGAAAACTGTTTTAAAACCTCCTTATTTGGAGAATGCCTTCAGGGAAGATAGCCCCATTCATATCATTCTATGGTTCTGCTTTAATTACTTTATAGGAAAGAGAACCATGTTGTAACTATGAAGTAAAAATTTAAGCTCTAGAATTATGTTTTCATATAGAAAGCCAATCAGCACATAGACAAGAGATAAAGCAACCATTTTCCTCAAAGGACTTCTATGTATGCTTGACTGACTTCAAAATCCATTGCTATAAAATAGAAGATAAAATTGAATTCTGAAATTTTCAGGTTGGACTTTACAGCTCACTGCTTTTCCCCATCTGCCTTCTACCTATTCCCACAGACTGCATCCATGTGTACATAGTTCTCCTTTAAAGCTATCCTTACATTGAATTCTTGCTAATCCACGTATTCTAGCTAATTCTAGATATCACCTGTATAAAAGTGTTTCCAGGATTATGGGTGAAGGAGAAGTTGAAAGGGGAATATGCTATGCAAAATGTGATTTATTCCACAGACTATACTTTTATAGGATTGAGGGAGGAGAAGCAAATCTGCCTCAACCTACATATTAAAAATTAAACATCAAAGTTTGTCTTGATAATAACTTTACCCAGGCAGGATTGTTTCTTGACCTCCACAAGGTCAGAAGTCATGCTTTCTATCTGCACTGCTTGAGAATTGACAAATACCTTTCAAATGCATTATCTCACTTAATCATTATAACAACTCTGAGGGAGAACATCCGTTCCCCACAGGAACAGATGAGGAAGTTGAGGCACAGAGGAGTTCAGGGTTTGCCCAGTGTCACCCAGCTTGTGAGTGACAAGGTCAGGCTTTAGGCCTTTGTGTCACAGGAATGGGTTTCAAATCCACCCCAGCCATCAGTCACCGACACATGGTGGAAAGAATGTTAAAGATGAAGAAATAGTTTCCTAGAATAAAGTTACAGCAGTCTGCGCATCCTTCTGCAGCTAATAACTGGGGCGTCAATTTCCTTTGAAATTCATGGCCCTAAATAATCAGCTTCTTTATGGAAGGTACAAAAGACTTAGTGCTGTAATTTATGATGCTGACCCTCATCTACAATTAGATTTCACAGACCAGGAACTTGAGATATAAAAAACCATTAACACGATATCTTTGTCAATATAGAAAATTACTAGTATGTTCATATCTTTACAATATCTATTTCTTATTAAAAAGAAAAATGCAATAGACCATCTTCCATCTATAATAAGTTTGATAAGATCACCATATTTAAAAAATCTATATTTAAGGCAATGAGATAAAGGTCTGCTTACCCCTCCTTCAGGTCATTAATGGGAAGTGGCACCCTGCCACCCCTGTCTAGGGCTGATGTGATGTTTATGGCATTCAGGCGCTCTGGCTGCCACACATTTTTCACTGCCCCAAGAAAGTCTCCAAGAACCTCACTGGCCAACATTTCTTCTACATTCATATTCTTAATGAAGAATTCTGCTTGATATGGCAACGGGAAGTCTAATTTTGGTGAAAAAGGGCATGCATATCTTTAATGAAGTAGTCTTTTAAAAAGGAAACAAAAGAACAATTTGCAATTTGTTGAGTTCTGTCATAATCCTGGCAGCAGGAAGCAATATTAATACTGACTTTAAAGGCTTTCTGTATAACAGAGGATGTGTCTAAAAACGTAACCGACATTAGAAACAAAACTTTATCTACAATATAATAAAATCCAAGGCTCACCAGAGACTCATCAGGGCAATTTATAATCACAGGATTTGGCAAAACAACTAAGAAAAGATAAATCTGCATTTTAAATTTATAATATTACTGATCTTTCAGCAGCATGCTAAAATATTAGTTTTTCTGAAATAAAAATCAATTATATGTCCAATAGGAATTCTAAAAACCAGAACAATTCCACAGTTTTTAATTGCACTATAATTAAATATTCTAGAAAAATTATAAAGTTCTCATGGAATTCCACTTCACATTGTTGGAGATTTGGTGTTTTTCCCTCCACAATGTGTCATCAAAATTTCTCTCTAAATATTTCATGATTCACATATTAAAACAACCCCATGTCAAACTCAGCCTTTCGATATAAGAAACTGTAAATATATATAAAGATAATTTGTTACTCAAATGCTACTCTTCAATTACAAATCATCACTCTCTATATTCTAATTGTTCTCTTATGATAAATAATAGCTTTCTGTTTATTTAATAATATTTCTGTAAGAATAAAGGTTAATTTTTTAAATGTATTTACTATGAGGCAGGCCAAGTTAGGGGACTTAGGTGAATTAGAACATTTAATTCTCACAACAAGAGGGTGAGTAGCTGTTTGTATTTTTCATTATACTTTCCTATGAGAAAGCTTATTTTTAGAGAGGTCCAGAAGCTTATCTCATAATGTGAACTTACCTCATATGATTTTTATCTATGCTAAAAGAGACTGCATATATAAGGTGCTCAGCAGAGCTCCCAACACATAGTAGGAGCCTATAAAATATTAGATGTTAGCTTAATTGTAATAATATGAAAAGATTGATTATCTGAATTTGTACTTTAAAAGGACAAGAAAATGCTTCTAGGTGCTACACAGATTTGAAGTCTCCAGTAGTAATTACACTATGTATATCCTCTCATTTATGTCAATAAAATTCATGTATCTGTAAGATATTCCACTTTTATTTAATGAACAAAAAATAAAAATTACATTAAGTACCTGAAATCTTGGTTAACTTATTTCTTATGAAGCATCCTATTAAAGGACATTTGATGCCTGAGATGAAGTCAGAGAAGAAACTATGGCTTCAGAATTTTCAAGAGTTTTCTAGAGTTTGGTCATCACTTTTTAAAGACTTAGTTTTTCAAAGCCCTAATCATACAAAGTTCTTTGCTTATCTCCTATATTGTCACTTGTTCTGCTTACAATTTTGTTAGATTTGCTTAATGTATAGCCCATCTGCAATCTAAAATATATTTCTTCTCATTTATGCAAATAAATTTCCTGTTTTATACAGATAAATAGCTTAATCATGCTACATTTATCTGCATACCTAGAAATAGTCATGCAGAAATGTGTTATGAAAAAGTTTCTTGGCAATAAATAATAAAATATTTATAAATAATATCAAAGGCAGCTTTTGAATATGCCACAAGTCTAAAATCTATTCATTCCATTCAATGTTTTTACATTCAGTTTTCTTAAAAAGTATCTAAAACTTTTTTCTTATGATCAGTGCTACTTTTTGGAGAATTATTATCTGGCTTTTCCTGTTCCATGTGATCCCGCTTCATGGCTCCTTTTCTGAGACCTGCTGCAAAGCCTGTGGTTTCCACCACACCCCTCAGAGGCTCTGAGCTGGGCAGCTGCCTGCTATCTACCCATCCAAGAGCTGCTGCCAGGACTCCCAGAGATGAGTCACAGCAGCTTTCTAACTCTGGGGAAATCCCATGCCTGCTATATTTGGAAATCACAGAGGCCAAGAGAACAGTAGGCCAACAGATTGGTGGCAGGCCTCTGAGGCACTAAACCCAATTTAGAGAATCACTTTATGTACTCTCCTTGAGCTTCATACTGTGTGAGTCTACATGACTAATTTCCCATTAGGTCTCTCAGAACAGGAGACAGCTGGGCAGGGAGTTGGACAGAGCATGATTACCCAGATATACAACTTTTGTTATTTCTTTTCCTAAATCTAATCTGGGATAAATAACATGAGTGTAGGCCATGCTCAAAGATGTACATCCCACTGCACATTTCTTTCTAGACCAGCAAGGACAAATGCATGGACTTTGGTGCATGTGGTTCAAATACGTTTGGGCCACTAACCCTACATAAAAAGCAAAGGAACAAGCACTGCCTGGAGTAATGGTGGAGGCTTCTAAAACCTGTCTTCTACTCCTTCTCACTAGCACACCTTCCAAACCCCTTATTTAGACAAAGAGCCCTACTGCCAATTTTCAATCCTTCAGTTGTCTAGCAGTCTTCCATTAGTATCTACTTGACCATGGGTCCCCATATGTCAACAACATCTATTGAGATGCCTTGAGTAATCTGTATCTACAGCACTGAGACTACATTTGAGAAGGAAGAAGTTCAAATTATAGACCAAGCTTTCAGTTTGTAGGGACTCTCACACCTGACAGAGTTTCGAGTCCCTTTGAGAAAATAATGGTGAGGTGAGATGGTCCAAGGCCACTGTAGTATAACTTTATAACTATAATGATGAATTCCCAAGGAGGAAGGAAACTTTTCAATTATTCTGCTCATTAAGTGTATTCCAATTCTACAGGGCCAGCTTAGACAGCATGTAAGCATCCAATCACCACTGTAGTCAAGAACAAAAGTCTCCCTGATCCAAACATAAATACCTACCAAAAGCCTTTGGGGAGTGGGAGAGTGAACAGGGAGTCTTCTGTCCAGGCCCACAGAACTGGCACTTGGACTTGCTTTTCATATATGAAGGTCATTTTAAATTTTAAACTTGCACATTTGTTGTCTACAATTGATACTGGTAAACTCCTGGGGGAAAACATTCACTTAAGGGGGTTTAAGTCTTCAAGCAATCTCTCCATACATATGTTTAATTTTACAGAAATTCCTTCTTTCATATAGTGTAAAAGTAATTTTTAAAACAGCCTTGACTGCATTATCATTAATTCTAAATTAGTAAGTTCTGATAAAATGTTTGGTGTTTGCTCATTTGTTTTTAGTTGCACTAGTAAATAGCAACAAAAATTCCCCTATCAAGAATGCACAATTGTTTTCTTGTTTTTAGAAGGAAAAAAATTCTGGATCTGTTTCCCTCTTGTCATCCTCATAAATGATATCTAACATAGGGAGGATTATTTCATGATTTATACATTTCAACAACAGGCCAGGTGTGGTGGTTTGCACCTGTAATCCCAGCACTTTGGAAAGCCAAGGCAGGTGGATCACATGAGGTCAGGAGTTTGAGACCAGCCTGGCCAACATGGTGAAACCCCATCTCTACTAAAAATACAAAAAATTAGCCAAGCATAGTGGCAGGTGCCTGTAATCGCACCTACTCGGGAGGCTGAGGCAGGAGAATGGCTTGAACCCGGGAGGCAGAGGTTGCAGTGAGCCGAGATCACACCACTGCCCTCCCGGCTGGTCACAAGAGCAAGACTCCATCTCAAAAAAAAAAAAAAAAAAAAAAAAAAAAAAAAAAAAAAATTAACTACAAAGTATTTGGCGGTATTTTCCCAGTCAATTGATTTTAAAAAGGTCAAAATATTTGAGAGTGTAATTCTGAGAATAATTCCTTATCCCTAACCTTCAAAATTCTTAGGAAATCACTTACAATTTGAGCATATGAAACTTTAAATTGCTGAAAGACTCTACAAATTACTAATACACTATTAATTATTTAGGAAGGAAATTGTGCCCTAAGTTATGGTTTATTTGTTCTCCAGAAACCCTACATTATCACATACACTTATACTACTACCTACAGTAAATTTTTAAATAAATAATAAAAGCAGTTAGTAATTTTTTTTTTTTGAGACAGGGTCTCACCCTGTCAGCTAAGCTGGAGTGCAGTACTCCAGCCTTAACTTGTAGACTCCTTACTCCATACTTATAAGAGAAATGCTATTGTTAGTCCCATTTTAAGGTGATGAAAAAGGATTAGAGAAATAAGAAGACTATCTGTTTGGCTTCCTATCTGAGCTTTTCATCATCATAACACACCATAATGTTTTATAACAAATTAGATATTGCTTAGTTTTCTTTTCTACATCTTATTATTTCATCAGTTATATTAGGTATGTGGCATTTTAAAATTCTTAACTATATTTTATGTAGTTATAAAACATAATGAAATACTTCTTGTAAATAAGGAAATGATCATCAACATATTTTCATACATACCTTCTGCAGACATTATATTAATTATCAAATTATGCCTTGCAGTCTCAAAGGTGCGCCTATTGTAGGCAGTTATCTATTATAAAAGGAAAACCATATTAAAGAAGTGAAATGTTCTTTGTAAAATGAAATTCATTAAGGATTAAAATGAAAAAAATTGTCGTTCTTTCCATTTTCATTATTTGTTGATACACTTACAAAATAATCCTTCTCTAGGCAATGAGAACTCAGAGCTTTTAGCAATATTATGGGAAAATAAATAATTAGTCAGGTCTATTTAATGTACTGAAACAAAAAGTTAAAATCAGAAAGACTCTTTCATAGAAGGCCATTAAGCACTGGTAGCAATGCAGATGCATCATTAGTAAATGGATTAACCATTAAGAATTACTTACCGGTGATGTTCTTTCAAAAAAACAAACAATAATTTTTGTACTTTTAAATGGAGTTTAAGAATTATAATGAAAAGTACACTTTAAAACAAGCACATCTTTGTGTTTTTTGCATTTAATTCTAAACTGCACCCCAATCAGTCAAAAAATGTCATAAATAACCCTTTGGAAATCATATCTCACTTATGATGGGAGTAAAGTAGTAAGGATCAGAGTCCATAAAGGTTATGGAACATGCTCAAAAACACAAATCAATCCCTTCATACGGTCAAATATTAGTAAACATTTGCAGAGCCAATAGACTTACATCAAAGTCAATTCAGAAACAGCCAGTGCAAACAACACACAAAGCAAAGGCCAAAAACAGGATATGGTTTCAAAACTTAAGGACTATTTAACTTTATAACAGATATTAAATCATTCGGACACGTCTGCAGTACCTCAAAAAAAAAAAAAAAAAAAAAAAAAGAAAAAGAACAAATGATTGTGTCAAAATCTTAGAATCCCAGCACTAACCTTCTGGCAATGATTGCAGCTGGAGGTGACACTGAGACAAAAAAGTAGGATGAAACTGATTTCAACTAAAAATAAATATCTTGTGCATTTTAAAACAAATATCAAAGATTTTTATACATTACATGAGTGTCAAAAAAATAAGTTGCAGTCACTGAAAATACTAAGTTAGAATAGTAAGAATTTTGAAATAAATAATTCCAAACTTTTAACAATCTTTAAAAGGTACATATTTTGAAAGGCATATTACTCCATAAAGTTAAAAGAAACTCTCTCTCCATGATTTGTCAAATTTCCATCATATTTAATTATTTCCTTGCTGCTATCTGTTGGGACACATGATCAATTAATTTCACACCAAACATTAAAATTAAGACTAGCCATTAAACAAACTAGGCATTTTTCCTCAAATGAAACATACAAAAAATGCTAACTAGATTTTGTTGAGAAACTTCATCATTTGAAAAGTTTACCCTGCAAAACATTTAATCACATTTTCAATAAAAAGTATAATCCTCTACTATTTGTTACAATATCATGAAGCTTCAGCTCAGAAAAAGATAGATTTTTTCAAATTAATAGCAACATTTTTATGGGTAGCCTTCCCTTAATCATCACAAATTTCATTATTATAAGTTTCATAAATTCCAATAAATGTCTTTATTTTTAAATAATGCAGACTATTGAAGGGAGTGAAGAATATTTTATATCAGGAGGAAGAATTTTATTATCTGATTTTATAGTTGATGCTTAATTTTAACAGCTGTATCAGAATGTAGTCCTTCTATCACTTCCAATGAGACATTTAATTGCTGTAATATCCTCAGATTTTACTTATTATGATGATGTGAAGACCTTCAAAGCAGAAGAGTATGTGTGTGTCTATGTGTGCATGCTTTATTTTTATTCTCCAATTTCTAAAACAGAGCTGATCTATTTTAGATACTTAAAATTTAAATATTTCAAATAAACATCTACTGAATGAAGGAAATAGTAGACTTATATGATTAAATATTATATATTTAAGATACAAAAATTCTTGACTAACTTAATAGAATATTTTAAAATATCATACCTGTTACTATAAATGAACATAAAAATGAGCTATTTACAGATAAATCACTACGTTATATGAAAGATATGGTAAACTTTCATTTTTATCTTTTTAATATATTTTTATACATTTTCATAAGACTGTATGTTAGTCATAAAGTATATAATGAATGCACTCACAATAAACTCTTATGAAACCATCTCAGTACATGTGTTTCACTCCTAGCCTAAGCCCTTGTCTCTCCCCAACCAGAAGTAGTCATTCTGGATTTGGTGTTTAACAATCCATTCATTTAAAATACAATTTTATTATAATTGCATGAATGCTTAAAGCATATGGTTTAGTTTGCTTGTTTTTGAGCTCTACCAAAATGGCAAACTATTATATGTAGTCTTCTAGTACTTTTTTTTAAATTGAACATTGTGTTTAAAACACTTATTCATATTGCTGGGCAAGCTTAAGTTCACTGTTGCTCTGAACATTCACTGTGTGAATACACCAAGATTAATATATTCTCTTGCTGATAGACTTTTGGGTCTCTATTGTTTTGTGGCTTTCCAGTGTTGTGCTATACAAATGTTGCTTGATGAGCATGATTGTACATGTCTCCAGGAGGGCATTCGCAAGTGCTTCTTTGGGGCATATTGCTAGAAGTAGGACTGCCATATCATAAGGTACAGGAATACTCAACGATATGAGATATTCAGTACTGCTTTCCAAAGTAGTGAAGCCAACTCCCACATCCACCTGCAGTGCATTTTACTGATGGCAAAATTTTCATTGTGATCTCCATCTGAATATTCCTCATTACCCATACAAGTAAGCTACTTACGTTTATTGGCGTTTGTGTCTCCTCTTTAGTGAAATATCTGTTTCTTATTAAATTGCAGGATTTCTTTATTATTTTAGATGCTCTTAGTCAGCTACATGTATTGAAAATACCTTCTCCCAGTTTGTGGCTTGTCTTTTTAAATCATGCTCTGGTTTAATGGTTGATGAACAGACATTCACAAATTTCATATAGTGAAATTGATAAATTTTTTCTCTTAAAAATATTTAGGTCTTACTTAAATCCTTCCCTATCCATAGGTCAAAAAGAGATTTTTCTACATTTTAATATAATTGTTTAAAAATTTGCATTTTACATGTAATCCCTAATCTACCTAGACTTGAGACCTGGCATATATTCTGTTAGATATATTCCTAGTACCTCAACATTTTTGTTGCTATTAAAAATGGTATTTTTAAAAATGTGTGTTTTCTCAATACTTGCTATTCATGTATAGAAATGCCACAATAATTTATACTGATCTCACAGTTCACTGCTAGCCTTTAAGATTCTTAATGGTCTACAGACCATTTATATCATTGATAGTTTCCATTTCTTCTTTTTAAATCCTTATGGATTTAATTTCTTTTTCTTTCTTTACTGTACTGGCTGGGACCTCCAATACATTCTGTAATAGATTTATCAGACAGAGTCATTCTTGTTTTGTTCCTGAATTTAAATGAAATTTCTCTAACATTTTACTATGAAGAATGATGTTCGCTATTACTTTTGGTAAAAACTGGCAAATTAAAGAACTTCACTTCTATTCCTAGTTTGCCAAGAGCTATTTTTTCTTATCAAGAATAGGTAGTAAATTTTAATAAACACTTTTTCCATAACTATCATGACAATTATGCTGTTTTTCCTTCTTTAATTTGATAATGTGGTGAATTACATTTATATATTTCTTTTATAACTTTTACTGAATATTTTAAA
This sequence comes from Mandrillus leucophaeus, assembly GCF_000951045.1. NCBI lineage: Eukaryota > Metazoa > Chordata > Mammalia > Primates > Cercopithecidae > Mandrillus > Mandrillus leucophaeus. Next base: position 900,409 of record NW_012101454.1, read on the forward strand.
AAATTAATTTGACAATAGCTCAAACTAACTTGCTTCTTCTAAGTACCTGTCTATCTTATAGCTACACTGCCTTAAGGAATACGATTTATAGATAGAAATCACTGAACGGTTAATACAAACTTCAATTCCAAATGAATTGGCCACTGTGGAAGCTCACATCCACAGTACACAGCTGACTAAAACTTTGGAGAAAGATTCATAGTAAGTAATCCTCTGAAAGGATGTATACTTTTAGTTTATACATCCATTCATTTTTTTAAAGTATTGTATTAATTCCCACTAAAGATTCAATGTAACAACTGTTTTGTTGTTGTTAATTTCTAATATCTCCCAGCTAAGATGCTAGGTGCTGGTGAGGACCTGATGAATGGTAACACTGCCATCACTTCTAGAATAAAGGCTAAACACATCAGGATGGCTTACAGAGCCCTCAAAGATCTGCCCCTACCAGCATCAACACCTCCCATTCCCATCATTTGCCTACTGGGGTACATCCTCTTCCAGCCACACTTATCATTCTCTGAGACCATGTGACTTTCCTTATACCTCCAAGATTTTGATACGTTGTTTCTTCTGCCCAAGACCGCCTTCCTTCTACTTCGTGAAGTAAATTCTTTACTTTGCATCAAACAGCACCTTCTTACTATAGCAGTTATTACAGTGTGGGCTAAGTATTTGTTTGCATCCCAGTCCTCCAACCCCTGAATTGTAAGATATGGCAAGACTCATCTGTTATTTATCATTCTATCCCTAAGCACCTATCACAATGCTTGGCACATAGTAGGGGTATATAAGATATCTGTTGAATGGCTATATTTCAATGAACATAAAACCAGAATTCAAAATACAGAGCAAATAAGTCTATCAAGTCTACAATTATTTTCTCAAATAGAATTCATATTATAATAACCTATTTCTTTTAAATGTCATGACTTTTTTCACAAATTTAGACTGTCATTTTAATATAAAAGCTGAGACAAAACTTTATAAACAGAAAAGAATGGCACATTTCCAAATGTTATCTACTGTGTTTCCATGCACAAAATATTAAAAACCACATCAGGTAACTACAGTTTCAACACTTAAAACTCACATTACTATATATATATATATACACACACACGCACACACACACATATATATGTATAGTTTTGCTCTTTCTAGGGGTAAATTACCTCAATGATTGTTGGCTTCCCCACATTTTCAGCTGTTGGGGACCCATATAGGACTCCATCACTATATGGTGTCCTTTGGATATATCGAAGCCATCCAGGTCGGTCTGGGTAACCCATTAAATTTGTATTAAATGTTATGGGATCATTACTAATCTCACCTAGATAAGAAACAGAGAATTAAGACATAAGACAGTTATTTTCACACATGTTGCTTTGGTAGTTTCAATCAAAACATTCTGTCTAAAATTTTTTTCTTATTTTGTAGCCAACTAAATACACACATACAAAACCCATCTGGGTATTTAAATTAGGGCTCCACGTTAAAAAAAAAAAAAAAAGTCCTTTTGGTTGTTTAATTTGTCTCAAAATCTGATGCAACAAAGAAAGCAGATTCATACAATTTTCTTGGAAATATATTTTTGGTCACCAAACAGTGAGATAGTTCTGCCAGTGAGACAACTATCTTTCAGGAAAATTCCCTAATCATGCTGATGTACTCATTCTTTTCCAAAATATTCCATTCATGAAATGCTGGACACTATCATATGAGTATGAAAGATATTCTAAAATTGTAAAAGTCTCATTAAAAAAATGTAATTTTAAAACACTGGAGGATAGGATGAAAAAGACATTACAAATCCATAACAACTGTACTAATGACAGCATGTATTAATCACAAGCAATAATAACAGCATCATTTATTAGCACATTCCCTGGCCCTGTTAAATGCTTTACAAGCCGTATTTCATCTATTTTCACACATACCTATGAACCTACTACTAGTATTAGCCCTGATTTTATTGATGGAATATGTAATTTTCCACATTAAGTTACTTCTCCATGGTCATATTAAGTGATGAAACTATAATAGCATTTAATCCTGGCTGACTCCACAAACTACACTCTTAACTACATGTTTTTCTTCTCAAATGTTATGGCTGCTGCTCAAAAGTTTGAGCCATATAGTTTTGCAAACATGGAATGCCTCATAAGAAAACATTAAAAAAAAAATTGATGAAAAGACTATTTCTCCTTGAATACTATTAGGAACACGGTTAACTATATCGTGGGAGAGTTTTCAGGTACAGTATTCATCATATAATCTTCAAAAAGAATAGTTATATCAATTCTAATGCTAAAAACATTCTTATACAATATAATTTTCATAAAATTTGCTTTTATTTTCTGCTTAAGGAAGAGTTATAACGATATGTTTTCTCTTGCTATTCTTTGTATACCTTCGTTAATTTGATGGCATTTATGATCATTCAAAATAACATATTTAAGCCAGTAGTGAATTAAATAAGACTTCATAATTGGTATCACTTAAAAGGAAAAATTAATCTCCATAATATTATTAAGGAGTTATATGAAATTATATCCTATTGTAAAAGCTTTTTAAAAGCTCTTACCTAATGCCATTTTTCATTCCCCTCTACAACATATGTATAGTTTTCCAAAAATGAAAGTACTATGTGAGAATCTAGGTCTTAATACAGAAAATCGTAAGTTTACAGCTATAATCATTTCCATGTGAATATAGGTAGATCACTTGTCAGAGACATAAAACTCAAGACTGAGAATCCAGAAATATGGTTTCTTTAACATTCAAAAATAAATTATTTTTGTCTGTAATTAAATTTCTAATCTGAAAATGAGAAATGTCCTACAACAATTTATCACATTTAGACCATTTGAATTAATGTTAATGATATTTTATCATATATGTCTAGATTATGCAAATTAAACAAAAAATTTAGTGCGTTAACTACTTTTTTTCTCCTCACAAAGAACATACCAGGTTTTGGGTAAGGTGGAAATTCCCCCTTAAAATATTCTCTTTCCAAAACATGAACAAAGAGGACACCTGCTGATGGGTATACATTCCGATCGGAGTGTACCTTGGAGAAAATAGTGTACACTGAAAACAAAGAGGAAAGATAAGTAACAGAAAGACAAATAATGAGATATGCCCTTGATAATTCAGCTTACACTCTTTATAAAGAGGGGTCTCACTACGTAGACATTTCTGGAAAAATTGAAGCAACATGCAAGGAAACTGTTAATAACAATTTGTTTTAAATGGAAGTGATTTCAGGACAAAACAGGAAAAAAATTTTTTTGATTTGTGTTTACAGGCTTTTCAAACACTACATAGACAAAATTATGCACATTTGATATTTTAGACCATTATTAAATAATGAAGCTATCCAAAATATCTTTTTGGTAATTTCTTTTTTATTTGAGGTTATTACCAACAAAATACATCATAAGAACTGACCAGCTACAAAATTGCTTCAGATGTTTTTCTTCTTTCCTTTTTTTTAAAGCAAAGTACACAGAGTAATTTTTAAGTGGTAAGAATCCATACTATACTAATTGCTTTCTAGGCAAAGCATGTCAGACTATATAACACTATCAATAGGTATAATGTGGTTTTTATGTATACTTATAAAAATGCATTGGATACTTTTTCTGGGAATTCATTCCTCACATCCCTCATAGACATGATTTATTCAATTTTCCCTGATCTTGATATTTAGTAATTCAAACAATATAATCTATTATACGCTGCATCCTAAATAAGCAATAACAATTACATAATAAAATTCAGGCCAAATAATTTATTGAAGTGAAATATGTAAATTTCATGATTTACCAGTTACTTAAGACATACGAAGTGAGTACATTAAAATGGCCAATTATTTTGATTAGTTTCCACCTATTGTTTTTGCTCTGATAGCATCTTCTCCACTAACACATTATTGCCGTTACTCTCATCACATCTGCAATCTCTTTTGGGTTTCTATTTTCCTGATTGGCTAGTGGCTGCAATTTTTAGACAGATTAACCCTATCAGGCCAGTTCTTTCTTTTAAGTCATTGATGGATTTGTAAATATGGTAATTAACCTTAAGAACCCCAAGGCTGCTCAGTCCAAGCTCACAACTTACTAAAAGCCTTAGATAGCAAGATCACTGAACTACATTTTTCAGCACAAAAATAAAAACTCCCACAAAATGTTTCTTTATCTGTGAAAACTTGTCCCTGCAGTTCAGTGGATAGCTGCCAGAAAGGGGGAACTGAGCTAAAATATTTGGCTCGTAGCTTCATATGTCTACAGCTTTACTACTAAAAACATAACTTCAAAGGCTGTGTAACAGAGGGAAGGAAGCTACAAGTTATGTTTAAACTAGGTATGTAGAGAGATCTATTCTTTCCTGATTTGTTTTGTACTAGTATTCATAAGTGATCTTCCCCCGTGGCATTTACAGTACCCAACTTCTACTCAAGAACAATGTACTTACCAGCAGGAATAATCCCATTCCCCAAAACAAGAATGAATGAAGCACAGAAAAATAGTAAAGATGAGAATTCTATACTTTTTTTTTTTTTACCAGTTTGATACCACAATGTACCCTGAATGTGAGGTGCTATGGGGAATATGAAGATGAAAGAGACCCTGCCACTGCTTTCCAGGAGTTCACCATCTGGTTTGGGAGACCAACATCCACCTAACTAGGTATTATCCCAGAGGTAAAACTGCTTTGGCAACACCTGGAAATATGGGAGGAGCAATTAAAGTTAGACAGATTTGGAAAAGATTTATGGAAGAAGTGGAATTCAATATGGCTCCTCAAGTACTACAGTAGTAGGATTCTGAAACTCAGAGATGTGGAATTTCGGCAATTCAGCAGTGAACATATGTGCAACATACAATACTGGATACTGTGGGGGCCTTTCAGGGAAGGGAATTAAGCCAGTAATGCTGGATCCTGGGGTAAATGTAAGGTAGGGGGAGGCAAAACTAGGAAGAAAAGAAGAGTCAAAATAGGGAGTTTTGAACTCCTGCTAAGAAGTCATTTCACTCTATATATCAAAGTATTTAAATTCAGGATCACAACCTTACATCCCAAGCAGAGAACATTTCAAATAATCTAAAGGAATCTCTGGAGTTTATCTAATTATCTAATTTATTCTTTCTAGAGATTAAAAATACCTTGAAGTACAGCACTAAGTTTTATTTACCTTGCTATTTTCTCGGCAGCTAGAAGAGAGTCTGGTATATTTGAATAATTGTATCAATGCCTATGGAATGGATACGTACGTTCTAATACAAAGTATGGCAGAGGCAAACGCAAGTTTCCTATTAGTGAACTAAATATATATAATACTTACAGAGGTAGCATTCTGTAGATTATCATCCTTCATTGACATTATAAACTAATAGTCTCCCTTAGTATTTGCTGCTATAAGGTGGTAAAAGCTAGCTTACAAAGCAAAATGAAAGGTTGTTCATATTAAATAATACTGAAATGATTCCATTTTCTACATTGCCCTCCACAGGTAGTGAAGTGGAACCATTAAAGAAAGGGTACCTGCCACTCCATATCATCTCACTTCAAGAACTTGCATAGAACATCTCAGTTTCTGCTTTTATAAAAAACATTTCTGCGATCTACAGAGCCAAGACACAATCTACCATGGCCCTCCTGGGTTTGAAGATGACAAGCACATTTCTTTATTCATGTGTACTCAATTGCCTTTCAGCAATCTGCTGAACTGCATACTTGCTGGTCAGTTACCTTGGCAACTCCACAGTAAAGGCTGCTTCACTTTAAGTATAGTATGCCATTCACTTTGAGAAAAACATGATACAGATGTATGACACATTCATCATCTAGAAATGGAAAATGACTAAGCCACTATGTTTTGTTTGTAAAAATAATACTTCCTTTCTGTAGCATCAGTTTAAATTACAGGCACCCACACAACATTTTAGAGCAGTGCCCTTTGCCTTTCCCTTTCGCATTTGTTACTTGCAAAACAAATAGCTCTTCAACAGAGGCAATTTGGGCAGTATTTACACCTATGCTTCCTTTCAAAAACAACAAATGACACAGAGAATTCAAAGCTATAGGTTCTTGTTCTAAACATGAGCCATATAAATAAAGCTGATGGGGTCTGCTCCAACACCCACAGAGGCTATTACTAACAGTTAACACATGTTGCACTCACATATGCCTAGGCAGTACTCACAAACCATAAGCTTAAAGCATGTTGTTTTCCTTAAGAGCAAGTCTTGAAAATCAAATTTAAACACTCTAAGAATCCACAACACTAAGATCTAAACTCTGAAATATACATGTGTACAGTGCCATGCTAATTAAGCCAAGGTAACAGGGTCTGGCCTCTCTGTGTATCGCATGGTTTTGCAATCTTCTACGGCTGCAAATCCATTACCTCTGCAAACATATGCCACTAGATATAAATGAAACTGGAAACCTATGGGTGGTTAAATCCATGCAATTCTATCACCAGTAATGGGAAAAACAATGAAACCAAAAGTCCAACCCACAAGAGGTCAAAAACACCATCTCCAAATAGCAAGGATAGCTAGATTTACAAAGATTAAAAACTTCTGAAGACAGGTAGTCATAAGGAACAGAATTTTAAAAGTAATAATTACATATCTGAGTAGAGACAGCCAAAAGGGTATGTAAGCAAGTAGCTGGGATCATTATCTCGCTCTCCCTAAACATAGCCCCAATGTCTGTCATCACCGTGTTACCAAAACCTTGTTCACAAAACTGTTACCTGTATGTTTCATTCACAGGTATAGAATCTGCAGCCATTTCAACAACTGTATATTATGTGACAGCACAGAGCCCAGAATCAAATAACAGACCATGATAGCAGTAGCAAAAAAAACTGGGACCTCATGCAAGCTAAACAATGTCTTGTTTTCCTTTACTAATAGTCCAGTGGAAACTTTCTCTCTCCATAATGAAAATATTAGGGTGTGCATGTGTGCTTATTACAATTACCTTCAAAGCAAGTTTGAATGTATTTAGTAAACATTAAATTTTGAAAGTATTATGATGGTATGTTGCTAATGAATCCACAGCACATAACTTCACAATTCTCACAACGATTATTCTTAATGGCATATGCATAAGCACAGGCACACACACAGCCCCTTCGCTACAAAAATGTCCAGAGAACACTTGCCAGCCCTTTTTCTGCATCACCAAGAACAATTACATGGCTATAAAGATAAAATAACCACTGAGTATAAGACCCTGCAAGTCTGAGCTAGTTTTAAATCTTAAAGTCATCTCTCTTGTGAAATCTTTGAGAAGAAAGTCATAAAGTATTGTCGATATTTATGTCCAGGTGACTTTTATTAGGTAGCCAGTATGTTTAGGTCTCTCTTACAGATGCTTTATTAATAAATTAATCACTGTAAAATGTCCATTTATAACATCATTTTCTAATTTTTAAGGTTTACAAGGATCTAGCAAAATCTCGGTTTCCCAGAACCCCATGAAATGAATTGTTCCATGGAGCTGATTTTTCTGAAGTACTCTGCAGTTGATTCTTCTTCATGACGGTACAAGATCATCATTTTGTACATCAATTGTTGCACTCTGCTCTATTATACGGTGATACCCGTGCGGACTGTCTGGTTGCCTTGTCATTTACTGATCATACTGTGGGTCCCAGTCTGCTAATGCTTTTTAAGGCTGTGTGTTTTACAGATTTGTTTTATCTTTTGTAGACAAGTTGTCAGCTGTCATTTCTCATTGCTATCAGTATGTTTCCTGTAGCAGCTTCTCTATCCCCTCTAATTTGCTGTTATTAATCAGCTACAGGTTTAGAAACCAGACTACCAAATGAGGCAGGGTTGCGCATTAAAGTAAAAGCAAATGCGTACTGTTTAACGCACATAGGGCTCTGCTAGATGTAAAAGACAGGAGCCTGCATTCGCAGCATCTATTTTGGCTGCTGAAAGACTCTTTTGTGGCGTATTTCCTGGTTCTTAGTTGACGCAGTACACTTCTGAATAGATGATCTTACTATACTTGAGAGAGAGCCATTACTTAAGGTGATGGCAGCAGAAACTCTGTTATAAAATACATTCACAAATAAATAGGTGTACAATTGAAAGTCTTAATTCAACCCATATATTACATAACCATGAACTGTCAAATAAAAAATGGATTGAATGCGTTTTATAAAATAATTACTTACATATTTGATGTGTGGGAAATACACTGCATAATTTAAACAAAGAGATCTATGAATTAAATGATCTATTGCCCTTAGTTATAGCAAAATCAGCCTAAGGTACTATAACACAATATAATTAATAAGTAACTTATTAATAAGCAATTAAAGTCTATTTCTAAAAGCATTTCAATTTTATCAATTTGTTTCTCACATGAAGAGTTTGAAGATGGAAGCTATTCGGTGGGGGCAAGCATCACAAAGGTGTTTTAACTGAGTTCAAATTACTTAAATATGATAGTATATATTTCACAGCTGGGAAATTAGCTGTTTAAGCAATTTGAACTTAGTTTAAATATTGCCTTAACAGTAAGTATTATCTAAAAAAAAATTTTGGATAAGAATAATTAAGAAGGTTTTAAGGTATGTTGAGGATATAAAGAGAGTACTAAATAGCCACCGATCTGCTGTACCTTTTAAATAAATTGTTGCCTAAGCAACTAGGTATGGTCATCCCTGATAATTAAAAATGTTAAGTACTGACAAAAAATAATACTTCTTGTCTCATATTTTATAGTTTTAACATCTAAAAACTCTTTATGAGATTCAGAGTCCCTGTATACACAGAAATTGATTACAAGAGGCAAATCTCACTTGCTGTCTCTGCATCAAAAGAACTCATTTCAAGGTTTGCATAGCCTGATACATTTATGGATTCCTTTCTAATTTATTTTTTAACATGTTACTACAGTCAAATTGAAATTTAATTATTAAACCAGATAATTGCTGCAGAGAAATATTTTAAGAGATATCAATATCCAGCCAGTTACACAACCTGTTTTTGTTTTTATTTTTCTCACTAAGATTTACCTTGTGTTTTATCAATACAACTTTATGAATGTTGGCTTTGAATCAAAAGCTTTTCTCAGCAGTCTGCCCTTCACCTTTGAATTCACTCAACATCAAAGTACTGCAGGCCATTCATCTGACATTGGCCAGTTATTGTTTTTTTTCAGTCACAGATAGTCCATGCCTTGGCTGTGGAATCCATCACTGGGAAGGCATTACAGTGTCTTTGTAAACTTCATTTCTCTAAGAGATATGACCACTTTTCTTTACATGAAGTAGGAGAGGAATCTATTACTTGAATCTTCTTCTACAAAAAAGCAGAAGAGTTTCTTCATGATATTTTTTTCCCAACTAAAACCACTGACTTTTAATCTTTCCAAACTGGAACTAAACATCTTGATTATTATGTGATTTCATGTGTGTGTGTTTTTTAAATGTCAGTTGGAAAGAGGTTCCATACCATTGTTAATTGGTGATCAATAAGCTTAGTGTCATAGTATGCTACATTGAAAAGAGCTTTATATGTTATCGTGTCTGGGCATGCCAAATATATTTCTTTATTAAGAGACAGATCGTAACATTATTTCCTACCTGCATATGGCCTCTGCCTCCTACTCAACCCGGGATTCCTGACAGTTACTAACAATCAGAGTTTGCATGCATTTGCTCTCCTGGAGAGTTCAGTCTCTCTATTATCTATTTTATAGATAACAAAATTGAACCTACAGGGACTAAGTGGCTGCTTCAAGCCTATGGAACCCATAACGAGAAAACAGAAAAAAGGAAGGGTGTGTTGAAGAAGCTGATGGCCCTCAGCTTGCTCAAGTAGGTCCCCTACTCCCATTCCAGGGAAAAAAAGAAGAGATTCCATAGTCCATATCTGGAGTACTCTTCATTACTTTTGTAACCACTTACTGGGTGCTGAGGTAGAATGATGTCAAAAGTGTTGTTCCAAGGCGTTCAAATTCCTTGGAATCCTATTTACAGAAGAAGTACCATCCTACCACTTTAGCTAAGAATTGGAATATTCTTTGCTGGACCCAGTGGCTCACGCCTGTAATCCCAACACATTGGGAGGCTGAGGCGGGTGGATCACCTGAGGTCAGGAGTTCAAGACCAGCCTGGCCAACATGGTGAAACCCTGTCACTACTAAAAATACAAAAAACAATTAGCGGGGCATGGTGGTGGGTGCCTATAATCCCGGCTACTCAGGAGGCAGGAGAATCCCTTGAACCCGGGAGGAGGAGGTTGCAGTGAGCTGAGATCACACCATTGTACCCCATCCTGGGCAATAAGAGCTAAACTCCGTCTCAAAAAAAAAAAAAAAAAAAAAAAAAGCACTACACAAAACATACATTTGTTAAAGTTATTTTATATATAAACGAACCTATCATCTTTTGTGCTCTCTTGAAATTTTCAAAAAAAGATGACTGAGATTCATGGTCAAGAACATCTCAAAGAACATTATATATCTGAGACAGCATTTAAAATGGCCTTGCCATACAAGCTACTAGTATTTGTTATTATAATTTTAAAAGTGATGAAAAAATTCTCCTCATACAGTTGACAAAACTTACTCTCTGTATAAGGTATCTTGATAATTCAGAACTACAAAGATAGGATATAAATAGGATGAGAAGAAAGGAAAATAATCTAAAGGATGAGATCAAGCTAAACTAAAGCAATAAGAGAATGTTATAACCTAAACTCGTTACCTCAGTAGATTCAACATGGAGTGATCATTTCTATTCTGAAAACTCTAGTTATCTCTAGGGTTCCAAGGAGAAAATCAGTGTGAGGTTCAATGACAGTCTGAAGTTTGAAACAGGAAGAGACTGGCGTCTCTTAGAGATTCTAGATGACACTATATGTCAAGGTCTTGAAATGCATTTCCCTGAGAACAGCGCCATAATAGATGACTCTGCTGAGTGTAGCAGCTGTTGAGTTTTTTTGTTGTTTGTTTTTTTGGGGGGCAAATCAAACAGTGAGAGAGAGGCATGCTCAGAGAGGATCGAGGTTCCAGAGATCAAAGCTAAAGAGAAAAGACTGAAGAAAAGGGATGACTTCAATCTAGTGAAAAATGATGTGAAGTCCAGAGGAAGAATCTTCGGAGATTCTAGGTGAGGCACAAGGAACCAGGGCATGTCCCAAGTCCTTTGGAGATGACAGAGCAGAAGCTCAGTGCAGATTGCAACAGTGAAGGACACCGGGGACCCATATCCAGAAAATAGATTAGAAAAAAGGAAGAGTTACTGTGTCAAAGAAGCCGATGGCTCTCAGCTTGCTCAAGAAACCAGCCAGATAAGGGTGTAATCAGGGGTGATTCCCTTGAAGGAACATGGGAGAATCTGATGGCAACATCTAAAGAGAATGTGGGGAAAAGAACTATGAGATCATGGGCCTGTGTCCAGGAACAAGTGCGTCTAGTGCTTTTTAAAACAAATTTTTGTGATCTTTTCATGAGAAGTTATTTGTATGAAACTCTATATATGTTTTCTTACAAATCTTAGCAATGAAAATTCCTTAAAAATACACAGGTATTGTGGGTTTGTTTCAAAGTCGCTTGAGAAAAAATATGCTGGGAAACTTTGTCCCATTGTGAAAGAGATCTGGGGCAAAAAGACTCCAGCTGAAGAATAATTTGGTTCCAGCTATAAAAAAGTTAGTGACACCCAACTTCAGAGATGTATGAACAAAATGAGGTAAGCCAGGAATCAATCCTACAAGTACCCAGCAGGTTTCATCTGGCATTATCATCTTATCACATAAAATTACTGTTCTTTTGAAAACATTTTAACATTACTCTTATTTTTATAGACATTTTGGTTGCTCCAAAATTAGATAAACTGCTATTCTGCTAATGTTCATGAACACATGTAGTTAATACTTTGTGTGAAGGATCATAAAGCCAAAAAATATAAAGAAATATTAAGTGCAAGTTCATAATGGTAATTGATATTTTGAAAACAACTAATATTTTGACTGTTAAGTAATACCTTTTCTCCCTAATGAAATACATTATTTCAAAAGTCCTGGAATATTGCTGATGGTCACATTTATAGATACAGAAGAAAAACTTATAAGGATCAATCAGTCATTTACAGGTCAAGTCATCTTTCCAATAGAAAACAAGTGCCAACTAAGTAATAGCAAAACATATCAATTTGGTTTTGCAACAAGAATCATCCAAAATTAGCCAAAATATTTTATGATTATTTCTCCAAGGTTACATACATACTGTTTTAAATGATAGATGTTAAATATACGTTTTTCAATATTATAAATAACTTGTTATAGTAACTACAGTAGGACAATTTTTATAAGTGGCAAGCTAGTGACTGGATAAAAGGTAGGTTAAAAACATAGGAATGGTTTTTAGTTTTTCTTTAAAAAGGGCAAAGCTATAGCCAAGGAAAAGGACTTGAAAAATAATGGATTAAGAACACAGAGGATCAGAAGTTTTAGCAGATTAGGAAAACAAAATTTTATTTTTCCAGACTAACAACAACAACAACAAAAAGCCACACATGACTAAAAAAGCGAAGAGACTATTGGAAGCAGACATTTAATTGGATCCCCCAAAGGGATTTAGATTTACAACCTAAACTCACCATCTTTCATCCCAGCAGCCATTTTTCTGCTGATAATAAAATTGTTGGCCTGTCTGGTCTTCCAGTTAACTGTTCCATTTATGCCATCAGCACAGCTTAATAAAAAAGCTTTTCAGAATAAAAAAATGTACAAAAAAATGAAATTAATGTCATGTTAAAATGACTATCACAGATCACCTACAATTAACTGGGATCAGATTCCTTCCAGCCCAGCTAACCGTTTAATTCTAGTTAGCAAATATTTGTTGTATGTTGAAACAATGAATATGTGGGGATACAAGACAACCAAGGCATAGTTCCTGCCCCTGAAGAAGCTTACAATCTATGGGGATTGGCAATTCATGTACATACACACATACATATATATGTGTATATATACATACACACACACACAGATATATATAAAATAAATCATAGTAATTATACACACAAATGGTAGAAAGCATAAGTGCTATAAGAACACTGATGGGGCAGCAATTATCTCTGGCTAGGAATGTTGTGTTAAGTTTAAAGTAACTTTTAAATTCACAGTTGAATTTTCCTCACACTGGCAGCAATGACTAGGATAGGGGTTAAGGAATACTAAATAGGGGCTACCACAAGAGTGTCAGATAGCAGTCAGGGTAAAGCACAAGGAAATAAAAAGTGGTGCCAATTACAAGACAACATGGAGATAATACTGAAAATACTTTTTCAAACTGCTAGGTGTAAGGATAAAAGGAAAATCAAAGATGCCTTTGAAGTTTTTATCTAGAATGACATAGAATAGCAATACATTAGGAACCTCAGAAAAGTCAGTTTCAAGAGAAAGAAGATTAATTTGATTTAGGATATGTTAAACTTAGGGTACTAGTTGGATATCTAGGTGAAACGATTTGAGAAGAAGATAATGTAATGGAGCTTCACATACAGATTTAAAGTTCTTCTCCAAAGAAATGATTATTGAAGCTAAAGCCCTAGTGTGATTCCCTGGTAACACATACATCAGGCTCTTACATAGAAAGTGATCTGGAGCAAATATATGTTCCTGTTCTTGACCCATTCATTGATCCTATTTTTCATCATCCAAACTGCCAATCTGCTGTCTACTCTCTGATTTTTCATCCTTACATTTTAGACATGATAGATTTGGGCACCATTTTTTTCTGATTACAATATTGGCTCTCTATCCTATTCTCCATTGGGCTACTTTAGGTAAGTTCCTTGTGGATTCAGTTCAGCCCAAGAATTGCCCAGGGGATTTGTCCTAGCTTCTGTGTGTTTGTTTCATTTTGTTTGTTTTTGTTTTTTGTTGTTGTTGTTGTTGTTTTTGAGATGGAGTCTCACTCTGTTGCCCCGGCTGGTGTACAGTGGTGCGATCTTGGCTCACTGCAACCACCACCTCCTGGGTTCAAGAGATTCTCTGGTCTCAACCTCTGGAGTAGCTGGGACTACAGGCGCGCACCACCATGCCTGGCTAATTTTTGTATTTTTGGTAGAGATGGAGTTGAGGCTGGTCTCGAACTCCAGGCCTCAGGTGATCCACCCACCTCGGCCTCCCAAAGTGCTGGGATTACAGGTGTGGGCCACCACACCCAGCCTGTCCTAGCTTCTGGACCTGGTATGCGGTAAGGAAGAATGCTCAAAAGGAAGAGGGACAGCAAAAGCAAAACAACATATTAGTAAATACATTAACATATCAAAAGCAGAGGATGATTCAGCAAAGAAAGAAGAAAGAGGCAGTCACAGAGGTTAAAAAATGAAGTCTGAAGAGTCACATAAGCCAACGGAACGGAAGAGACATGTCAAGAAGGACAGTGTGATCAACATCCTCACTTACTGCAAAAAGGTCAAAGAGGATGAGAGCTTAGAAAAGACTGCTAGATTTGAAAAGTGAGAAGTTACTGGTGACTCCTTGAAAGTGGAGTTCTGATAAAGTGGTGAGAGTAGAAGCCAAACTGCAAAAGGTCAAGACATAGATGCAGAAATTACAGTTAAGCTTTCAAGAACACTGGTCAGAATAGGGAAGCAAAAAGATCAAATGATAGACTGAAGAGTGGCAAGGTGGACAGAAGGTTGGTTATTTTAGTAGGGATGACCTATTTTGTATCTAAATAGAGGAAAAGATGTAAGGGGGGAGAAAGAGATTAAGGATAAAGAACAGGAGCATAACTGATAAGATACAATCTAAGAAAAGGTAGAATGGGTAGGACAAAGCATATGGAAGTAAGGAAAATGCTTTGGGCATGAGAAAGGGAAAGGAAAGTGGAGACAGCAACAGTTAGTGGGGTATAGCAAACTTCACTTTAAAGGAGCTCCCCACCTTAATAAATCAGAGATAAAAGGCATATTTCCTTTTCAAACTAAATTTCCAGTAAAAATCTGAACTTTATGAAAAATCCACCCTTCAAAATGAGAAAAGAATACAATTCAAAACCCAGATTATTATTAGTAGTAGTAGTAGTGGTAGTGTTTTTAGAGATGGGGTCCACTATGTTGCCCAGGCTGGACTAGAACTCCTGGGCTCAAGCAATCATCCTACCTCAGCTTCCCAAGTAGCTAGGACTACAACAACTGCTCAGACCACTGCAGCCAGCTAAAACCGAGGTTACTAATTTAATCATTACACATTGGATGATTGTATCAAAATGTCACAGGTGCCCTTTATGTATGTACAATTATTACATATCCATAATTAAAATTTTAAAAAGTTATTAAACCCAGGTTATTAAAAACAAACAAAACCTCAGGTGATCATGTTAGTGCTACCTAGGAGTACAAATCAAAATCCACAGCACCCCCCAAAATAAGCTACTTAATTTGTATTCAATTTTAAAAATACATCAAATTAAGAATATTAATTTTATCTACTAAATGACCAGTGTTATGAATTTCTCTAATAAATGGTTAATGTATTTAATAACTGAAGTTATGTATTTTTAAATCTAGATGAATAATACAGGAGGCATTTCCCAATAATTTAAGCTAAAACAGGATCAAAAATATTAATAGTCTCTTGTGGCAAAATACTCTACCCCCAGGGTTTTCCTGATGGCTATGTTCCAAAAGCAACATGCTAGTTACATAGGAATCACATAGGCAGCTCCCCTAAAATACATATTCACAGGTACCCCCAAAATATACATAGTAAAAAAATTCTGAAACACATATTCATGACTTCACCATGGAGAGTCTAGGTAGGTGGCTTACACAGTTCCATCAGGTAATTCACATACAAAACTGTGAACTCTAGAAGACAGAAGAGCCATTACAGAACCCAAAGAAATATAAACTATCACCTGAGTTACATATGCAACAAATGTAGGGCTGACCTTAGAAGTGAAAACCCTACCCATTCCAACCTCCAACTGATTTACAGATACAGCCAATCTGCAAAAACATACGAGACCTTGCTGGATAGTGGAATATCCCAACTAGAAGGACAAGAAACAGGTGGCCAAATTCTTCTCTACAATGTTCCAAAGAACAATGTATGTGTGGATATGACAAGCAACATTTAGATTTAACTGCTTCCCATCACCACCTCCTGAGCAAGGTGCTTTCACATATACTGTCTAATTCAATCCTTACAAAACCAAATCAATCTATTAATGTGTCTGAAGATTATAGGGGCTTAATCTTAAAGCATAATGAAGTAAATCCTGCAGGCAAGCAGACACTCTATAGAACTCTCCATTTCTCCATGAACTGGGTAGTTACCATAAAGAAAGAACAGGTTGAGTGCCCAGACAGTTTCTCCTTTGTTCCTTCCTTTATTCTAGCTCAGTGGTTCTCAGACTATGTTGTGCATAAGAATTATTGTTCAGAGTTTTATACACAAAACTACACATATTATGCCTTATGGGCGATTTAAAGGATTAATTAGGATAACTTTAGGTCTATGGAATTTTTTCTTACACCCTTGCTTTTAGAATCCGACTAACCCAGCATAAGAATTAACACCACTACATGTCCTTGGCTAGTGAATCAATGCATCATTGCTCATACTTTCCAGGTCCTGTAGAAGGGCAGCCTAGTTGGCTTTTACAGGATTCAAAAAGCAAACTGAATTGGTGTCTCAACTGTTTAAACAGAGAGGCAGGGTAGAATAGTTTAAACACAACACACAGACGTTGCTCTATTTCAAGGCCAGCACTGCTTTTGAGCACATTCATTTTTTGAAAGTTTGTATTGATCCATATGAAGTCCTACTTTGACCACAGAAGACTAAAGTCCAATAAATCTCAATAAAAGGATAATGTTTTATGGCTCTACTCCCCAAGCAATATCACTAAAGGCAAGACACGATGCCACGAATGATGTGCTTAAACCAAGTCCCACATATTGAGGGAGAAACTTTAATAATAGGGAAATAACTATTTATTTTTAATTGTGTGTCCAATATCATGGATCCACCTGACTAACTTCTTATATAGAAAAGTATTGTATTCTGTATATTGACAAGTACAGAGTACTCATTGAAAAAGGCTAGTATTTTAAAGTTTAATTTTCATTAGAAAAGGACCAATGCATTTTTTAATGTGAGAATGAATTTCTCTAGGATGGAAAAATATGACTCAATATTTAAAATATTTATCCTACCTACAACTTTTCAAGATTAAATCTAATGTGTAAAGATATGTCAGACTTGTACAGACCGGTTCTTGAACTTCCTCCAAAGACACTGGACTATCCCCAGGAATCCTAAAAGGAAGAGAACACCACTGTGCTCACCAGGTTCATGGTAATCTACATTACAATTACATCTGGGTGTGAGTTTTACTCTGGTTCATAAACACAGAAACAAAGAATCATATGTATCTTGCATTTACAAAGCCCAAGCTAAGAAAGCATTCACACAATTAGCCAGGATATCACTGTACATAATTTAATCATATTTTCAATGTTCCCCCTTTAAAATCATCAAAGCCTAAATTAATCCAAAGGTGGCTGGCATGCCTTCACCTTCCCTAGAAACCATACGACAGTTAAAGTTTGTCTTAAGATTCCATGATTCATTTTGAGTCTTCTAGCAGCATAACTACATTTCATCTGGCCTGGGGCAAGCAATCTCTGAAGAGATATTACTGTTACCCAAACTTGAATAATTTGCTGACTGGGGGAGGAGAGGATTGCTATTTAATAAAAGTAATTGAAGAGCTGTGAATAGTGACTGATTGCTGATGAGCTAATCAGAATATCAAGGAATGGAAATAATAAATAATAACTTATTCAGACATCACTGTCCAAGTAAACAGCAGGATATGCCAAATGAAATTTAATCTGATTATCATACTCACCTTAAAACCAAACTGTCAAGTCTTTCTCTGTCCACTACTTCATCTGTCTCTTTCATATTTCACTGTAAGGGGGATGGAAGACTTTGTTTTCAGAAGTTAGTTATATAGCTCACGTGTCCTGCATCCCTTCCCTTCTCTTACCATCCCCATCCAAGTTGCTATGTTGCTCCCTGACCCTCTACATTTTTCTCTTCCCTTCTTCTATGTAATTCTCCCTATTTCTTTTAAAATTGTTTCTTACACCGAAACATTGTTTTTATATTTTTCTCTCTAAAAAGTGTAAGTTCACTATTACTTCTCTTCTTTAGCTACAATGTCTTAAATACAAAGTGCTGAATACTACACTAACGGTTGTACACATATTAACTAATGTAATCCTTACAATGACTATGTGAAGTAGGTAGCATTCACTCTATTTTACAATGAGACTACCAAGTTTAAGAAAATTATGTTAACTTACCCCAGGTCTTATGTTTACTAAGTGGCAGAGTTGAATTTTGAACCCATTTCGTGGCTGACTGCAAAGTCTATGTCATGAACACATCAATACTATCCCCAAATACAGTCATGCATTGCTTAATAATGGGGATACTTTTTGAGAAATGCATTGTTAGGTGATTTTGTTGTTGTGCAATCATAGAATGTACTTACACAAAATGATATATACATTTTTATTTATATATTTTTTTTCATATAGAAAACCAAAGTTCCCATCACCATTACTATGCTATTGCTGTGCAGTGGAAATTAATCTCATGTACTACAGGCACCAAAACAAGAACAAAAACAATTTGTTGAAAGAAGAAAGCTTTAAATTTTGGAACCTATGAGAAAAAAAATGGCTTTACTGAGGAGGACTGTCTACCCCAACCTCTGAAAGGAGCTGGGAAAAGATAATCCTAAAAGAAATGTCACAACAAGGCTTTAAATGAAGAATGCCAGAAGCAGCTAAAAAATTAGATATAAGAGACTTTAGAGTGAAATAAAAAAGAAATGTTACAGCAAGACTTTAAATGAAGAATGCCAGAAGAACCTAAAAAATTAGATATAAGAGACTTTAGAGTGAAATAAAACTGTAGTGCAGAAAGGTAGTGTTTAACATCAATCTTTACAGACACAGGGTCTGGGTTCAAATCCTAATTTTTGTCCATTGGGCAAGTTACTCAATGTCTCTGTGCCTCATCTGGAATAGAATAGTATCCATATCAGTGACAAACCGTTGAGTATTAAATGACATAATATATTTAAGAACTTTAGAAGAATGCCTAGCATATAATGATGTCCCCCCAAAATAAAAACTATTATTACATTTACTCTTCATCTAATTTGAAGAAAATGTTGGATTTCCTTAAATACAATCATTTTAAAAAACACATCTTCAAATGAAAAAAAAAAACTGTCATCACTACAGGTGGCATTATATAATAATACAGCACTCTCACTTTTTCCACAATCATGACACATGTGAAAAATGATATTCTATAGAAATATATTATAGAGTCAACAGTAGAGGCTACTCAGAAGAGGCAACAGTCATACCAAACTCTACTACATGGTTGCCCAAGGGCTAAAAAGATGGCAACTCAGCCAGTCCTCATTCTCTGCACTCAGCCAAGTTGAGGGCTGCAGTTTAACCCTTTTTAGGGAAGCCTGATGTAATAAGATATGAATTACATTGATATTTATATTCTGACTCTCATAAGCTTTTAGATATTTATTTAGAGGAAACAATGCAACAAAAGCAAAAAGTTATGTGTGAGCAAGACTCAACTGCATTAATCACAATATCAAAATTGAGTGGAAAGTTAAACGTTCAATATAAGAAGTGTTGGTTTGACAGAACAGTTATTGGAGAAGGGAAAGTTCCTCACTTCTCTTGGTATTTTCTGCTCCTTTGCTCAAATAGCCAGAGAAGATAAGTTTGGGTTTCCACTCATGGGAACAGTACTATATCTCAGATGAAATAGGAACACCAGTGGGAACTTTAACAAAAACAATGCACATAAGCAACAGTTACATGCACCATTACAATTTAATGTTCTTATTTGCACAATGTTGGACTATTGTGAAAATAATACAATTAGTGAAAAGCAGAATAAAAAACAGTATAAAGGCAATGTAAAATCTAGTGTAATAGTGAAATCTAGTGGAAAAGGATTAAAAAGCCAACTGTAGGAGCTGTTGGGTTAGGGATATAAAGCTGCAGGAAAAATTTCTGTTCACAGTAAAAAATACAACAACACTCATGATCTTTCCAACTAAGTAACCTCTAAAGAAGAAATATCCTCATATTGGATGTTTGCTTTAAATTGTTATTAATTTTCTTAATTATAAAAATCCATACATTCTCATTGTACTATGATACATTCCAATAGTATAACCAGGAAGATACAAAATATAAACGTTCTCTCTCATATCCCTGTTGCCATCCCACCAATGTCACTGCCTAGCGTATCTACTCTTAATCGTCTTGGCATCTTTCCATATTCTATGTGTATACACACAAAACACATACCATGCTCTTTTTTGCATAACATGATCACATTTTTTCACTTAGAATATATCTTGAACATGTTTACATGATAGCACATTTAAGGCTACATCGTTTTCTGCTGTGTCTCAATCATAATTTATTTATCATCACCTCAAACTAAGCTTGTCCAAACTAGGACCCATAATCTTTCCCTTAAAAACTGATCCCATTCGAGCCTTCTTCATCCTGTGTGTGGCACCACCATCTGTCCTCACGTAGATGACAGAAATCTGGAAATCATCCTTGAAATCTTCTCCTGACAAACTTAGCACCAAATTCAATGCAACACTCACTCCTGTTGTTTTTTACCCCCAAAATATCTCTCCTATCTTCATCTCCCCATCACCACCCTAGCCCACAAAGTCATCATCTCTATCTTCAATTACTAAAGGAGCCTAACTAGTCTACAACAAGCTATTCTGATCCCTCCAACCCTTTCTTCACAAACAGCTAAAGTGCTCTTTTTGAAATGCAGATCTGATCATGTCCTGGTTAAATCCCTGCAAAGATTTTCCCATTGCTCTTAGTATAAAGATTAAACCCTTTAAGGCTGTCTACCAGGTTCTGCAAAATTTGTTCCTTGATCTCCTCACTAGCCTCATTTAACATTGTGCTCACCCTTCTCTTTCTGCCCCAACTCCACTGGACGTCTTTTAGCACTTTCTGTTTACCATATTAAACCTGCCCCAGGCCCTCTACAGAGGTCTTCCTTTTACCTCAAATATACCGTCCCTCCTTACTAATATTTACTCATCCTTAAGATCTGAGTGCTTCCTTGGAAAAGCCTTCCTTAAACCCCCTATCCGGCCAAATCCTCTACTTACAAGTTCTAGTCATGTTTGTAGCACTTACCATAGTTTTAAGGGCACATTTATATGCGTAAATGTTTGATTAATCAACTAATCTTGAAAAAAAAAACCCTGTCCTTTGTCAACCCCACTAGTGTAAAAAGTTCCATGATAGCTGAGCTGTGTATTCCCCAGCATCCAGCATGGGATCTCAAAACTAGTCAACACTCAAAAAAATGAAAGAATAAAGGAATTACTGGCCAGGTGTGGTGGCTCACACCTGTAATCCCAACACTTTGGGAGGCCAAGGTGGGAGGATCACCTGAGGTCAGGAGTTCAAGACCAGCCTGGCCAACATGGTGAAACCCTGTCTCTACTAAAAATACAAAAAATTAGCTGGGTCTGGTGGCGGGTGCCTGTAATCCCAGCTACTTGAAAGGCTGAGGCAGGAGAATCGCTTGAACCCGGGAGGCGGAGGTTGCAGTGAGCCAAGACCACACCATTGTACTCTAGCCGGGCAACAAGAACAAAACTCTGTCTCAAAAAAAAAAAAAAAAAAAAAGAATTACTAATTAGTAAAGATAACCAGGATTTTTTCTAGTTTTTTTCATTATGATTATCAATACTATAACAAAAATCCTTATCTGTATCTTTGAGCACCTTCATCATTATATCTGTAAGCTAGACTTACAGTAGTAAAATGGTTAGACAAAAAATAATGTACATTTCAAATTCTGATAAGCATGTGTAGTAATCTGTTCTGTTTCTACTTCTGCAGTACTGGTGTTTCATGAGAATCAACCCTGTAGCTACAGAAAATGAAAGATGTTAAAAGTGCTACACTGATTAACTATTTCATAGAAGAGAAAAGCCAATGTCATTTTACTGCACAGCAAGAAACATGAATTTGCTAAGAAGGAGAAATAAAAAACCTCAGTGCTATTTTTTCTCTTATTTTGCTTTCCAGGGTAAAAGAGCAACTATCCTTCTATGCATACTGCTGAAGAAATAGGTAACAAATATTCCACTTTAACTGCTGTAAGAAAATTACTGTGATCTCTTCTTTCAAATTTGCACTGAACCCCAAATCTCCATAATAATTCAAGTGGTGACCCGACAAATGAGTGAAAAGCTAAAGAATGGGAAAGAATTTATACCAGACTGCCTAACTCCTATACATTTTTTAAATGAGCGGCTTCATTTATCAGAAAAGAAAGTCTGCGTACATGTCACAACAGATGCCGTGGCGATTCCCGTGGTACAGGATGCCAAAGATCTATTCCAAAAAATTGATTAGTCTAAGACAATTAAATACAAAGTGAAATGTACTAAACACAAGAGGTTTTTAAATAATAAAATGCACTTAAACTGCTATAGAATAAACGTTGCATAAAAATTCTTAGATAAAGATACAAAAAAAAAAAAAAATTCTACCAAAGAGTGACCAAAGAAGAAAACAGCACTGTGGCTTTTACTAACATATTGTTTCCAAGAATATAACAATAATCATGCCAGCAACTAATGTTTCGAGGCTACCTATTTATTTCCTAAGGTAACATCTTTAAGTTTTAAAATGTAAACACAGGATTATTACTTCCAAAGCAGGGGAGCCGGAGCCAGAGCAAGCAAGCACTGCATTCAAGGAATTACAAGTAGCCGCCTGTAGACCAGCTGAGCGTTGACAAGCCAGAAACTCATCTTTGAGCTTTTCTGTCTCGGAAATATGAACTCAGCCCAAGAACGCCCGTGGCATCTTCAACAACAGGGATGCAAGCCATCGTAAATTGCTGTTTGCATTATTACAATCCCACAAAAGTGCACAGGGCCCTTTTATGAAAGAGAGAATAAGGAAAAGAGAAAGTTGTTCAACATTAGAAATATACTTCATACAGTCAGAGTGAAAGTGACTGCATTTCTGACCTAACAACTGGAGTGGAGGAGAAAGTTCTAAGCGTGAGGCAGAAGTGAAAGCTGCAGGGAAAAGTTAGAAAATATGACACAAGAATTTTTCTATCATTCCTTCACCTCTCTCATTGGACTTCTTAGTTTGCAAGAACTAGAAACTCCAGGGTATAAAAATAGCTTCCGTGGAATCCAAAACTACTCACAAAAGGGGTCCTGTAAGGAAGTCTTATATACTCCACAAATTCATTTTAAGAAATCATATTTTCAAAGTTTGATATAGTAACTAAAATATACAATCAATAGGCAGATCACCATACAGGAAAGAAAAATCTGCCTCAAGACATGTTTGAGATACTAAGAATGTGCCCTTAAGCCAGGCAGAAACCAGGCTAACCTGAAACGGACAGAAGTTAAAAACATTTGATAAAAATATTTTATTTTGCTATGTAAAAGCTAAAAATTTTAACTGTTAAGTTTTGTAGGGAGATATATCACAAGGGAGGGGAGGTTGCAGAAGGGAACCTATTTCCCTCTGGAGAAGTGGCAGCTGAGCCCCAGCAGCCAGCCTGCCCCCTCTAGCCCTAGGTACCCTCGGCATCCACGGTCACTCAGCCCCAGTAGCCTGCTCGGGCAGAGCAAGAAATTCCAGGAAAGAGTAATTCTAGGAAGCAAATTAAGCAAGTTAAGACACTTTGCAGGGGGAAAAGGAATCTTTCATTTTCTTCTCAGGTTTTCATGTTTGAAATAGAATGGGAGAGATAGGAGGGTGTGTGTTAAATTACCCTGTTGCAGCTATTTTCAAGCTGTAAGAAATGAACTTGCAACACACAGGGCTATTTAGATAGTTTATCAGAAAAAATAAAATGTTCTCATCACAAATGTCTTTCAGGTGAACACTAAAATGTTATCATGGCCTTCAAGTTAAATATTCATTGCAAGAAAGGTGAATATTTCCGATATTTAAAGAACAGAATAAATAAAGTTGATTGTTTTGTTGAGCTGCAATGTTAGGAAGGCCTCATGTTGAAATCTATCTGTACCTTTAACCCACCAATGCTAGTTCTACTTTCCAAAGCAAACATCAGAGAGTTCATGTTGACTGTTTAGTCTTATCAAGTTAAACACTTCCAGACCCTGTGAAGATACCTCCCATGACAGGATTGCCAGACCCTTCAACATCCCCATGGACTGCTCTGGAAGTTGTCTAATTTGTCAAAATCTCTCTTTAAATGTGACAGCCAGAAATGGACACAATACTACAGGTGTGGTTGATTAGAGCAGGGTACTATTAATGTTTGTGACATATGGACACTATACTATTACCAGAAGCTAACTAATTTTTTTTCTTTTGCAACCACATCATGCCACTGGTTCATATTAACCTTCATTTTCCTAAAGAACTGTCACCATACAAAGTCATTTTCATACTTTCATACCAATGAATTATGATGCATTTACTACTATAAAATATTCTTTGCTTTCAGCACAGCATTGCAGCCAACTTAAAAACCATGTTAACTCTAAATTGTTATCAATTTCTAACAGCTATCCCTTTTCAATTCATCCTTGGATTTTAAAGCAAGCCTCCTAGATCTTCATCCAACTCATTCATACAAATGCTGAGGAAGAGAAAACTCAGGGCAAAGGCTTATGATCCTTAACCAGGGATAATACCCTGACCCAAACCCAAGAACACATACACCTCGCCGGTGCTGGTTCAGTCTGCCTCCCGCTCACACAGAAATACTGTTAATTAATCTGCACACCACCTCATACACAAGAACATCCTGTATCCTTGACAAATGCTTTGCAGACAGCAGGATTAACTTACCTTTCAAAACAAAGTGTAAGAAATCTATACATATTAAAATTGTAATTATATAAAAATATTTATATATACAGAACAAAGACTAGAAGGGATACAACATCAATGGAAATGGTTGTTCCAGTGTCAGGCTGTGGAAACTGGAGGTTTGTTTTTTACTTAATACTGTCTTTAATACGGTTACATTGTTTACAAAATTTAAAACACTGGGAATTATGAAGAGAGAATTTAGCTTGGAAGCAATCCATGTGTAACAGCATTTAAGAGCACTGAGACTCTATCTGATCCTACCAACATGAAAACTTGAATCAGAAACATATTCATTGGAAAAGACTTGTTGATACCTAGAAACATTGGCTTTTTCTTCTTCATTTTTTTTTTTTGTTTGTTTGTTTCTTGTACTGCTACATTATGCTTAATATTTCTGGAAATCAGGGAGATAACAGACCGGAGAACTGGATTCCGAAGTTTAGAAAAAGCCTAAATGGAGTGTGTATTAGTCTATGTATGCCCCTCACATATGTCCGTCTGTCTGTCTGTCTGTCTGTCTCTGCTGGGGAGGTTGAGAGGGATAGAAAGAAAACAGTCATCATATTGACATTTCTGTGAAGCTCTGGACTAAAATGGAGTGAAGTGTAAAAGCGATCTCCCCTCCAGCCCAAGAATTTCTAACAAACACATAAACCCATATCATCAATTCCCCCAGAGTCATTTCTTTACACCGAGGGTAGGAAATAAGTGTTAGAATATGCATTTGGGTGTTTAGAGAATATGGAAGGGTGAATTTTAAGGAAAGGATTATTCGAGTAGAGTACGGATAATTAGCAAAAAAGAAAAAGGAAGAAGGCAGGTGGGTATTTTGGAGACAATGTGATCTATAAATATTGCACTTATTAGAATAAGAAACAATCTGAATATTTGACTTGGGAATTTTTTTTAACAAGTCAGGATTTCTTCACTGCTTCCATATTTTGTGTACTGCATGATTTTCACCAGTGGAAAACTAATGTTGGAAACTGGATACATGTTATCTTTATTTCTTTGAAGTTGTCTCTAACCAGTTTTTTCTGGTGCTGTCCCTTATTTTCAATGTCTGTGAGACAAGTGAAAATGCCACTTTGCTTAGAAATGCAATTTGTCCACCATACTATAGGTTAAGTAAAATACATGAAGCAAATCAACAGCTTTTAAATTTATGGCAAACTGTTGTAAAAATGGATAAAATGTTCAATACAAAGTCCACTTACTCTTTGACAACTGGAAATTCTACTTTGCTTAGAAATAAATTTTCCCTACCGTACTAGAACTTAAGTCAAATACAGGTGGTAAGTCAGCAGGTTCGTAAATCCATAGCAATTGTCATTAAAAATGAATAAGGTGTCCAAATAGAAAATCCAGTTATTATTTGACAACTGAAAATTTAACTTCACTTAGAAATATATTTTCTCTATCATATTAGAAATTAAGCCAAATACATGTAATAAGTCAGCAGATTCACAGATCTATAGCAAATTGTCATTAAAAAGGGGTAAAATGTCCAAATAGAAAAAGTGCAATTACTCTTTCACAAGTGAAAATTCCAGTTAGTTTTGAAATAGTTTTTCTAAAACCCTAGAACTTAAGCTAAATACATAAGGTAAATTCAACAGCTTTATAAATACATGGCAAATTTTCATTAAATGGGTAAAATATCCAAAGAGAAAGTCTAGTTATTATCTAACAAGTGAAAATCCCACTTTGTTTTGAAATACAATTTTCTTACCCTACTAGAAGTTAAATATAGGTGTTAAATCAACAGCTTCATAGATCTACAGCAAACTCTCATAAAAATAGATAAAATGTCTAAATATAAAGCCCAGTTATTATTTGATAAAATAAATAATATGCATTAACTCCTCTTTGCTGTATATGCAACCCTGTGCAAAATGGGCAGAAATAGTCAACACCAGGAATAAATATCTGAGAAAATCCAAAATTCATGTAGATATTAAATATCCAAAATATGTTTAAAGTTCTTATCTATTAATTTTGTTTTATTTTTGGTTTTGAAAGTTTTTGTTGTTCTAGACAACACAAAAATGTTGCCGAAAGTATTGCTCTATTAATGTTATCTTTCTGTTTTATTTCTAATATTGTTTTGTTTTTTGGATAACAAGAAGATTTTATCTAAATTACTTATTCACTGATGCTGTTTTTTCCCTTAGAAAATTCTATTTCTAAGCAAAGTGAAAATATTTTCATATGTAGAAGAATAAAAAAAACTATAATATGTTAGAAACAGTGAGACCAGAGAAAATTCTTCTCAGTTTTCTGGTTTTAAATATTTATGTACTAACGTTGTTCATTTAAAATTTTAATTAAAAAATTAATTACTATTATTTCCTTGAAAGAAAGCTCTGCAAACTTAATGTTATTTAACATTTAAAGGCTCTTTGGAAAGAAAATAATCGAAAAGAATTAATTTGATCTTGTTTTTAACATTTAGAAAGTATCTGCAATCCTATGAAAAATATTTACGGTATAGATACCTATATATGCATAGAGAACATCTGAAAAAGCAGACTCTATAATGTTTACTCGTGTTATTGCAGGGTGAAGAGGTTACAGGTGACCTTTTCTTCTTTAGAGTTTTCTAAGGTTTTCTCTCCTGAATTTTGTACAATGACCTGAAATTACTTTTATTACGGTAAAATACTAATTACGTTTTTTTAAAAAGCCCTGGTTAACATTTTGAAAGAAAAAATCAAATTGGTTCGAACTTGTTCAAACTTTTAAAGTCTTAAGATGGAGTTTTGAACTTTAATTTTTCCTACTTTTCATCTATACTGGTTTTAAATCTCAATTTTTAGAAAAATAATGTCTCAGTTAACTAGGTGAAGTAACTTTCGAATTTAAACAAACAAAACTGCTAAGAATTTGACAGCGGTCATCAGAACAGTACTCTACCAAGCATAAGAAATCCTGGAATTATTCTGTCTTGCAGAAGAGAGTGAATATCCTAAAGATTAAATTAAAAGGCACTTCTAAAAAGTGTAATTGTGTTCACCCAACTTCCTAGGAAAATGTCTTTGTTAAAAAGCTGCATTTCATTCATTCATATTCCGGATAGTGGATATTTTATCTCTAATGAAAAGTAAAATCTCAGGAAATGGGCTCCAGTTTTGTTTATTCCTAGAAAGGCTCGCTTTTAAAGTGCGGTGTCTGTAACGTTGTTATGACAATAAGTCAAATTCTTATTGATCCTCCAAGTATAAAATAATCCGTAGCAATGTTACTAAAATGTGCTCAATTTTGCTCTTTAAATATGAAAGCGTTTCATCTGTGTTTCAGAAACCTAACTCAGCTGTAGACAATTTGGTTTTCCCTTTTAACTTAAATTTGTTTTACTAAGATCATCAACAGATTGTCAGTTTCCCAAGCGCCTAACACTGAGGCGCTTAGATGGGAACCCGCGTTAAGGTTTTATTTAGCATCCTTCCTCATCAGTATTTTAGCGTCTTATCAGCCACTGCAATTTTCCCTGACATAAAATATATATGTTGATAGTACAAATGCACGCAAATATTTGTGGCTGAATCTCGGCAACCCGCTGGAAAGGATTAAACGTGCGGTTGCCGTGACTAAACGCATTCATTCAACCTACAAGATTTAGGAAAATGTAACGTTGCAGGGGAAGCAAGATCTCTGTGTAAACCTCGTAATCGCCACCAAAAGTCCGTAGCTGGGAGCCTCCGAAGCCCGCCAAACACAGTGGAAGCATCCACAGCTGTTTTAAATTGGTTTTGGTTTCTGGAAACAGCGCACTTGGTGCGGCAGCATCTCTGGCTTCCAGCCGGGGTTAACCCTGACCTGAACGCCCTGTGTAGTTCCCAGCATTTCACGATTCCGCTTCCCTGCTCCGTAAAACCGAAGAAAACCGAGATTTCCGCCACCGAGAAATGGACTTAGCAAGAGGGGGAAATTCGGTGTTTTAAATGTCAAATTTTTGTGTTCTCTATCACGATCAAGAAAAGGAGAAAAGATGTGTTTGTGTAGCGGGGACGCAGATTGACACCCATTTCCTTTGGCTCGCATCCCGGCCGCAGAGCCCAATCGCGGGGAAACGGCCCCCCCAGAAAAACAGGCAACGACCCCCAGCTCTTTGCTGCAGGGATCGGGAGAGGACTACCCTGGGGCTGGGCGGGGAGGGGGATGTTGGGAACGGGAATTGGAGATGGAATTTCTGCGCCCGCAGAGCAGGGAGGGGCCCGCGGGGGCGCCGAGAGGAAAAAAGGCCAGGGGTCAAGCCTGGGAAGAGAGAAGCTGGGCCGGGAAAGTGGGGTACAGGGCGTACTGAAGGAGGGGTACGGTGGGGTCCGGGACAGAAAGAGAGGCTGGTGCCCAAAGGGCGCGCCCAGGCGCCCGGAACCCGAGCGGGGGATGGGGAGGCGGCGGCCTGTTGGCCCCGGGTCCTCCACGTCGCGCGCAGGCCACTAACCTGTCAGCAAGAATGTGCCAGTGGTCGCGGGGCTCATCCTGCGTGTCCCCCGACCCTGTCCCGTCCAAGCACAGGGGTCTCCCAGCTCCCACCACCGGGGCAATTGCATTCTTGGCCTGGCTAGGCCGTCCGTCCTCGATTCTCCCCTCCCCTCCCTTTCTTCTTCCCTCCCAGCTTGGCCAGTTCAGCATCAGCATCCCGCACCCCCTCGGTAATCCCGTACTCCCTCTAGCGGCGGGCCACTGTAGTGTTGCC
>NW_012101454.1:932213-933463 GCF_000951045.1 Mandrillus leucophaeus
CTCTCCCGGGCCCGCCTCCTCTGAGGTGAACTGCCCAGGCCCCGCCTCTCCCCGCCCACCTCCTCTGAGGTGAACTGCCCAGGCCCCGCCTCTCCTGGGCCCGCCTCCTCTGAGGTGAACTGCCCAGGCCCCACCTCTCCCGGGCACGCCTCCTCTGAGATAAACCGCCCAGGCCCCGCCTCTCCTGGGCCGCCTCCTCTGAGGTGAGCTCACCCAGATCCCGCCTCCCCCAGGCCCGCCTTGCTCAGGCCCCCCTCTCCAAGGCTTGGCCCCTCCCTAAGCCTGCCTCTGCCGGACTGGCCTATAGCTCCGCCTCCCTCAGAGCCAGCTAGCGCACATGCGCAGTGTGAGCCCTCAGCCCCTCCCTTCAGGCCCCGGTCCTCTGCGCCTGCGCACCTTCCCAGCCTGAGCCTGGCTGTACAGCCCCGCCCCCCTGCGGTTTCTCTGCTGTGTCGGTTTTGCTCTTTGGCTACTAGTGTCTACTAGAATAGTAAAACAATTAATAATTATAACTGGAATTTATGAGCACTTTTAATATCTGCTTTGCATATATTCAATGACACAATCCCACAATTTAAACTCCTGATAATGGCTTA
Organism: Mandrillus leucophaeus; assembly: GCF_000951045.1. Classification (NCBI taxonomy): domain Eukaryota; kingdom Metazoa; phylum Chordata; class Mammalia; order Primates; family Cercopithecidae; genus Mandrillus; species Mandrillus leucophaeus. Next base: position 932,810 of record NW_012101454.1, read on the forward strand.
CGAAGGGACCTTGTAAACTGGCATGGCTGGTGCCTCTAACGGCAGTTTAGCCAAATGTATTTACTGCAGATGAAAACCAAAACTTAACAACTTCTTTTTAAAAACTTTAAAAATATTTTCACATTTAAGGTTTTTTTAGAGACACTAGTGGACCTTTTGGAATCCGATGTTTTGGTGGATACAAAATTGGTGCTGTTGGTTTGGCCTCTGAGTGAGGATAAGGCTTTTTTATTTGTGTGCCTACGAAGCTGGTTTTTTTTCTTGCATCTCTAGGTGATTAACCCTAGCCTATTTGCCTATGTATAATAAACTGTGCCTGCCCATGGTAGGCATTCATTAAATATGTGTTAAATGATCAGAGTAAATTGGTTTATTCAGTGTCTTGCTTGACGTCTGTAGGTCTCTTCTGATTTGCTCCTTTCCTATGGTGGTCTGCTGTCCTGGGTTGCCTTGTTTGCGTTGTCTCTCACATTTAACAGAATTTTTAAAAGTGTATGTGTTTTTAAACTCCAATAATATAAGCTGTAATTATAATACAAAACAACTAAATTAATTTTAATTATTCCAAATAATTAGCTTTTTTCATAAAAAGCTAGTTATTCCAAATATTAGCTTTTTTCATGAAAAGCTACTTATTCCAAATAATTAGCTTTT
>NW_012101454.1:937043-938964 GCF_000951045.1 Mandrillus leucophaeus
CCCCCTCCACCCCCTAGCCCGCGGAGCACGCTGGGATTTGGCGCCCCCCTCCTCGGTGCAACCTATATAAGGCTCGCAGTCTGCGCTCTTGGTACACGCGCTTCAACTTCGGTTGGTGTGTGTCGAAGAAACCTGACTGCGCCCTGAGGAGAACAGCGGAGAAGGTCCACCAAGCCTGGCGAAAGGTCCACTGAGCGGGCTGTCGTCCGGAGCCACTCCGGGCTGCGGAGCACCCAGTGGAGACCGCGCCTGGCTCAGGTGTGGGACCCCATCCTTCCTGCCTTCGCAGAGGAGTCCTCGCGTGGTGAGTATGCGGTGAGGACGTTTTTTTTTAAAGATCACGTTCATTCCCCGTGCTTATCGGGAGCTGCGGGAGATAGAGTAGCACCCCAGAATGTCTCCACGCAAACCTTGTCACGCCTTCACTGGCTGTACCCCAAAACAAATGGGGGAAACAAGCCTTCAAGGCTTGGGTTTCCAGGACCAAGTCCAGATATGGGCTATAGAGAGAGATGAGCTGCGGACAGTGATGAGCTGCAGACGGTCAGGAGCTACAGATCGATTTGCAATTTGCTCTTCAAATGCGCTACCGAGTGCCATGCTTTACAAACTGATAAGCGCTTCAAATGCGCTACAAAACTGGCGCTTCAGATGCGCTACAAGCACGCTTCACGCGGGCAACAAACTGATGGGCGCTACAACTGGCGCTTCATTGCGCTATGAACTGATGGGCGCTTTATGTGCCACAAACTGATGGATGGGCGCTTCAGTGGCGCTACAATCCCGAACGAGGAGCAGCGATATAGGAGCTGCAGACAGAAAACTGAATTGCGCTTTACACGCGCTGCAAAATCTGAGCTGCAGAAGAGTAGCACTACAAAAACGCTACAAAAATGATGCGATTAGCCAGCCCGAAGACAGCGCTTCATTGCGCTCCGAGGCACATGAACTGCAGAGGTACATGAGCTGCGGAACAATTCACACCTAAAATGCACTACAAAGTGGTAAGAGCTACAGAGGTACAGGAGCTGCAGACTGTTTGCGCTATAAATAAAGCAGCCGTAGTGGGACATGAGCTGAAGAGTACAATTCCTCTGTTTTCTTGGAGCAGGACCCCACCCTTTCACCTTTTGGAATGGCTCCCACTCTATTTTTCTGCAGGACGGTTCTCTGCATGATGGTGCTGGTAGACAAAATGGAGCCCTGGGCAAAAATTAGTGTTTAACATTCTGCCCATACCATTCCCGCTATAGCAGTGGAGTGGAGGGGCGCTGATTTGAGTGGAAACGGGAATCTTTTGGTGAGGGCAGAGCAGGCTGCCTGCCTGGTTGTGCTTGATTGAAGTGGCGGTGTAGTTGTGGTGGCGCGAATCAGCGTCCAGCAACAGTTTGTGGAAACTGTGGGTTTGCTGAGTATGGCGGGGGGATTGGATCTGTGGATTGCTCTTGCTGCATGAAATGAATCTGGCTTTGGTGGTTGGTGGGAGGAGTTTGGGAGGGGGGATTCTGGGGGGGGGGCGTGCAGATACTCTGCAGCCCTGTAGCAGCCAGTCTCAGGCCTGCCCCGCCCATCCTAGCGTGCCTTCTCTGCGGTACTTAGCGCCTCCTCCCACAGCGCCTCCTCAGAGCGCGCCTCCCCTGCAGCGCGCCTTCCCAGAGCGCGCCTTCTAGATGCGGCGTCCTCAGGCCCCTCCTCCCAGCTCCTTAGCGTCTGCCTGCCCAGGCTCCACCTCTCCCTGGCCACCTCATTCTGAGGTGAGCTGCTCAGGCCCCGCCTCTTCCAGGCCCGCCTTTTCTGAGGTGAGCTGCCCAGGCCCCGCCTCCCCAGCCCACCTCCTCTGAGGTGAACTGCCCAGGCCCCGCCTCTCCCGGGCCCGCCTCCTCTGAGGTGAACTGCCCAGGCCCCGCCTCTCCCCGCCCAC
>NW_012101454.1:940279-976612 GCF_000951045.1 Mandrillus leucophaeus
TTATTCCAAATAATTAGCTTTTTTCATAAAAAGCTAATTTAAATTTGGGGCAAGTGGATTGTTAATGGTACATATTGGTATTAAAGTTTGTGTAATGTTACATAAAGTGGTTACATTACAAAATATAGTTTCAGCTTGCATAAACATCTGTATAAAACAAATTTATAACTGATTCCCAGTAAGATGTACCATGTAAGAATTGTGTTTCTAGCTGAATGAAGAAATTTTAAAACCTGGTTCCATATATTACAAATCATGAGCCAGGACTTTGATAGGGGAGGAGCTGGGGGCTTTGGCTCCCAAAAATCTCGTGTCACGTACCCCCGTCCCACAACAAGTATACAATCTATGGAAAATTTGTGCTTATCATAATTACAGCTTTAAGTAATTCCCCCTCCTCTTTGGATATTGTATATTGGCATATTAAAGAGGTTCAAAACAACTGTAATAACATGCATATTAAGAGAATTTGCATTTCATAAATAGTACAAGATAGTAGTAAAAAATTGGACATTTGAAAATATGAAGCAACTAAGAGTTGCTTAATGAGGTGTCATTTCCTAATGGGATGTTTATTTATGGTTTTTGGCTACTATTGCTCTTTGGTGTGTTTGTGGAATAGAAATTTTTCCAAGCTATTATGAAGAGTCAATAATTAACCAAATGTATTTAATTCCTAAAAAGACTAAAACTGAAATTATTATCATGTAAAGATGGCATCTGTCCTAGACAGCTTGGCTTTATGCAGTTTGTCCTTTTAATTATCAGGAATGAGACCTCTTGAACCCTCCCCTCCAATGCAGCCCCTACTAAGGGGGAGTTTAAGGAGCCATACATAGTTCTATAATTCAAATCAAGTAAACTTGCTCCTTGTCCCAGGTTAACTTGTGCTGCCTCAGTCGCTGTTTAAATATTTTTATATGCACTGTTAACCTGCCTGCCAATTACCCTATTACTTTTAATGGATAAACTACTGTTCCCTGGGCAGTTGTCTCTTTTAACGTCCCACCCTAAACTTGCCAACCCTCATGTGAAGGCCTCAGGCTTGTTATTGGCAAAGGTCAGAAGTCTTAAGTTAGTGACCTTGCAGGCTAAAGTAGGCCTTGAATTTGCTTGACCAGCACTACATTAAAAAATAAAAAAGAATGAAATGTCTGGTTGGGGGGGGTAGGGGGGAGGGCATGCACTTCCAAGTTCCATTGTTGCAGCCCCTCCCATCTTAACTCTGGTCTCTTTTCACTTTTAAAGTACCTTCCTTATATATCAAAAGTATTTGAATTTTTAACACTTATTGATCTTTTATTTCCCTAAGCCATGTAGTAAAATTATTTGCTGATTTCCTAATGTATTATTATTTCTGTCACATCATTGTTTTTTGCAGATAATGAAACTACCAGACCTGGGCTTCAATAAAGCCCCCCTTAGTGGCCGTGATTAACAAGTGGCCAGGCTGCACCAGGCCATGCTGTGAATGCTCTTTAGGAAGTCTTTTATCAAGGTTTTGAAGATATTAATGTCTAGATGACAAAAGTGGTACCTTAGTCGCCTTACTTATGCTTATTAGTTGTTTCTTAATGGTACATGAAAACTCCTAATTTAATAAGTAAAAATTGCATTATGTTGTGATGTTATATTGTCAGGGTCACCAATAGAATTGTCTTTAAGGAGTTGGAAATGATACTGGATGTCACAGGTTATGATGTGTTTATTGTATTTTCTAATTTTTTCTAAACTTGAATATTTTATCTTGAATGTCAATTACTTGTTTTTGTAGACTAAGTTACTAAAGTAATTAGTAGTGGGTTAAAACTATTAAAATGTCACACTACTCCCTGTCTCTTAAAGACCCTGCTTGCTGTATAGCCACTCCTTGGAGAGGTTACACCAACTGCAAAGGACACAGGGAAAGTATCTGTGGGTGGTGACTTTGGGGCGTGGGAGGTACCTAAAGGGTTAGGAGTTGGGGAAGAAGGAGCATTTCTTTACAGCCAGGGGCTGGGCATCATATTTAATTACCACTTTCTTTCTTTTTTTTTTTTTTTCCTTGTACTCTATTGGTTGAAAATAGTAACTTCTCTAATTACCAACTGTGTATCTTTCTGGGCTTATTCTATGTAATTTATTTGGTGTCCGTTTTTGCAGGTAAATCACATAGTGAGTATCCAGAGAGGACCAAGTTATGTTTTTAAACTTTTGTTTATTTAAAAGTTTTATAAGCTTTTCAAACTTTCTTTAAAAGTTTTATAAACTTTTCAAACTTTCTTAAAAGTTTTATAAGCTTTTCAAACTTTCTTTAAAAGCTTTATAAACTTTTTAAACTTTCTTTAAAAGTTTTAAACTTTTTAAATTAAAGTTTTTTAAACTTTTTTAAACTTTTACATATTATGTTTTAAACTTTTTATATATTTAAATTTTCCGAATATGGGACTTGAGATTATTAATAAAATTTAAAATAATTAAATCATTCTAAATGCATTTAACTGTATTTTCAGGAAGTACACAGGCAGACACTGTGTCAGGATTTTTTATGTGTGTCATTTATTGTCATTGCACTCATAATTAGAATGCTTAAACACACACCCTACCCCCACCTCCCCACACACATCCACTCACCTGCAGGAATGTAGCCCTGTCCCACCTTAACATTACAAACCTGCATTTGGGGCTCTGGTGACAAATCTTGGTTAAAAACTATGGATTGCAAACTGGTGACCTGCAAGACAAATAAGGCCTTGGATTTGACCAACACAGTGTTTTTAAAAAAGTAAACATCTTTAGGTGGGAAATGCATGCCCATGTTGCTATAGTTGCAGCCCCTCCCTCTTTTAATCCCACTCTCTTCACACAGATAATCACCTTTCTATTTTCTAATTAATAACTTTGTTAATATCAGCTAACCATTATTGAATACTCACTACATAATTTACCTGCACTATTTAATTAAGTCCTCACAATTAGTTTGAGGTATACTATTATTGGGCTTCTTTGAATGCCCCATTTTATAGCTTTTCCTAGGAGGCATCAATTAGTATTTCTTGAATGACTGCATAAATGACAAGGGAAACTGACATACACATATTGCTGCTTAGTGCCATTTCTGTCCCACAGAGAATTTTCTTTGGGGATTTAAATTATGGTCAGAAAAGTAATTTAGGCAGTCCTGTAGTTTTTGTGGTGGTGGTTGTTTGATTTGATAACCAGTTACCTTCTCTGTGGCAGTGAAACAGGGTTGTGACAGTTGGCCACAGTACCCTCCTCCCGCCCACAGGGCTGATGAATACATGCATTGTGATTTTAATACTCCTCTCTTTTTTAATTAGCTTCTGTTAGTTGTAGTATTAACTATTTTTGGCCTAGCTTCTTTAGTAACAAAAGTTATTATTTTGGCTTTAATTTGCATAATTGATTTGGTATCTATGTTTGCCTTGAAGTTTCTTCCTCTGTTTCAATACAAAACTACTTGTTTAGAGGGTTTCAACATTCTTTTATAGTTTATAAAGGTAAGCATGCTGTTGATAATGTATTGTTGAATCATAATGAACAGGTGGCCTTTGAGGAAGACAAGGTCATTTGAACATCAAAAAGTAGTTTCCTTTTTGTTATCTATGGTGCTGATTGATACTTTTCTCTTGAAAGTTTGTTTTCTTTGTTCGCTAATTATTAAAGTAAGTGCATAGAGCAAGGGATAATTTAAATACTAAATCCTTTGTGTCTGCATTTTGCTGCTTTGAATCTATAAGTTGGATTTATACATTTATCTTTATTTACAGAAATAAGCGGATTTTGAAAACAAAAAAAAGAAGGAGTGGAAGAGGGGGCCAGGATCCAGGCCTCCATCCCCACAGAAGTGAAGCTACAGCTGGGAGGTCTCCTCCCACCCCAACCGTCACCCTGGGTCCCGACTGCCCACCTCCTCCCCCTCCCCCTCCCCCCAACAACAACAACAACAACAACTCCAAGCACACCGGCCATAAGAGCGCGTGTGTCCCCAACATGACCGAACGAAGAAGGGATGAGCTCTCTGAAGAGATCAACAACCTAAGAGAGAAGGTCATTAGGCAGTCCGAGGAGAACAACAACCTGCAGAACCAGGTGCAGAAGCTCACAGAGGAGAACACCACCCTTCGAGAGCAAGTGGAACCCACCCCTGAGGATGAGGATGATGACATCGAGCTCCGCGGTGCTGCAGCAGCTGCTGCCCCACCCCCTCCAATAGAGGAAGAGTGCCCAGAAGACCTTCCAGAGAAGTTCGATGGCAACCCAGACATGCTGGCTCCTTTCATGGCCCAGTGCCAGATCTTCATGGAAAAGAGCACCAGGGATTTCTCAGTTGATCGTGTCCGTGTCTGTTTCGTGACAAGCATGATGACCGGCCGTGCTGCCCGCTGGGCCTCGGCAAAGCTGGAGCGCTCCCACTACCTGATGCACAACTACCCAGCTTTCATGATGGAAATGAAGCATGTCTTTGAAGACCCTCAGAGGCGAGAGGCTGCCAAACGCAAGATCAGACGCCTGCGCCAAGGCATGGGGTCTGTCATCGACTATTCCAATGCTTTCCAGATGATTGCCCAGGACCTGGATTGGAACGAGCCTGCGCTGATTGACCAGTACCACGAGGGCCTCAGCGACCACATTCAGGAGGAGCTCTCCCACCTCGAGGTCGCCAAGTCGCTGTCTGCTCTGATTGGGCAGTGCATTCACATTGAGAGAAGGCTGGCCAGGGCTGCTGCAGCTCGCAAGCCACGCTCACCACCCCGGGCGCTGGTGTTGCCTCATGTTGCAAGCCACCACCAGGTAGATCCAACCGAGCCAGTGGGAGGTGCCCGCATGCGCCTGACCCAGGAGGAAAAAGAAAGACGCAGAAAGCTGAACCTGTGCCTCTACTGTGGAACAGGAGGTCACTACGCTGACAACTGTCCTGCCAAGGCCTCGAAGGCTTCGCCGGCGGGAAACTCCCCGGCCCCGCTGTAGAGGGACCTTCAGCGACCGGGCCAGAAATAATAAGGTCCCCACAAGATGACGCCTCATCTCCACACTTGCAAGTGATGCTCCAGATTCATCTTCCGGGCAGACACACCCTGTTCGTCCGAGCCATGATCGATTCTGGTGCTTCTGGCAACTTCATTGATCACGAATACGTTGCTCAAAATGGAATTCCTCTAAGAATCAAGGACTGGCCAATACTTGTGGAAGCAATTGATGGGCGCCCCATAGCATCGGGCCCAGTTGTCCACGAAACTCACGACCTGATAGTTGACCTGGGAGATCACCGTGAAGTGCTGTCATTTGATGTGACTCAGTCTCCATTCTTCCCTGTCGTCCTAGGGGTTCGCTGGCTGAGCACACATGATCCCAACATCACATGGAGCACTCGATCTATTGTCTTTGATTCTGAATACTGCCGCTACCACTGCCGGATGTATTCTCCAATACCACCATCGCTCCCACCACCAGCACAACAACCGCCACTCTATTATCCAGTAGATGGATACAGAGTTTACCAACCAGTGAGATATTACTATGTCCAGAATGTGTACACTCCAGTAGATGAGCACGTCTACCCAGATCACCGCCTGGTTGACCCTCACATAGAAATGATACCTGGAGCACACAGTATTCCCAGCGGACATGTGTACTCACTGTCTGAACCTGAAATGGCAGCTCTTCGAGATTTTGTGGCAAGAAATGTGAAAGATGGGCTGATTACTCCAACGATTGCACCTAATGGAGCCCAAGTTCTCCAGGTGAAGAGGGGGTGGAAACTGCAAGTTTCTTACGATTGCCGAGCTCCAAACAATTTTACTATCCAGAATCAGTATCCTCGCCTATCTATTCCAAATTTAGAAGACCAAGCGCACCTGGCAACGTACACTGAATTCGTACCTCAAATACCTGGATACCAAACGTACCCCACATATGCCGCATACCCGACCTACCCAGTAGGATTCGCCTGGTACCCAGTGGGAAGAGACGGACAAGGAAGATCACTATATGTACCTGTTATGATCACTTGGAATCCACACTGGTACCGCCAGCCTCCGGTACCACAGTACCCGCCGCCACAGCCGCCACCTCCACCACCGCCGCCGCCGCCGCCTCCATCTTACAGTACCCTGTAAATACTTGTCATGTCCTTCAGGATCTCTGCCCTCAAAATTTATTCCTGTTCAGCTTCTCAATCAGTGACTGTGTGCTAAGTTTTAGGCTACTGTATCTTCAGGCCACCTGAGGCACATCCTCTCTGAAACGGCTATAGAAGGTCAGGGCCACCCTGGACTGGCACACATCCTAAAGCACCAAAAGACCTTCAACATTTTCTGAGAGCAACAGAGTATTTGCCAATAAATTAGCTCTCATTTTTCCACCTTGACTGCCAATCTAACTAAAATAATTAGTAAGTTTACTTTCCAGCCAGTCCTGGAAGTCTGGGTTTTACCTGCCAAAACCTCTGTCACCATCTAAATTATAGGCTGCCAAATTTGTTCTTTAACATTTACAGAGAAGCTGATACAAATGCAGGAAATGCTGATTTCTTTATGGAGGGGGAGACAAGGAGGAGGAGGAGGACATGACTTTTCTTGCAGTTTCGGTACCCTCTTTAAATCACTGGAGGACCGAGGCCTTATTAAGGAAGCCAAAATTATCGGTGCAGTATGGAAAGGCTTCCGTGATCCTCTCGCTGCACCCTTAGAAACTTCACCGTCTTCAAACTCCATTTCTGTGGTTCTGTTAATTCTCAAGGAGCAGCAACTTGACTGGTTCTCCCAGGAGCAGGCAAAACCCTTGTAACATGAAACATCTCAGGCTTGAAAAGAAAGTGCTCTCTCAGATGGACTCTTGCATGTTAAGAGTGTGCCTTCACATCGTGGTGCAAATCACATGTACCCAGGACTCCGGCTTTGACATAACACCTTACCATCATCATGCCATAATGGCGTCCACGAAGCATTAAACCTGGTAACCAGAGATTACTGGTGGCTCCAGGGGTGTTAGATGTTCATGAAATGTGACCACATCTCAATTACCTTCGAGGGCTAAAGAATAGCAGATCAAAAGGACTCCAAAATCCCGTACCCAACTCTTAAAAGATTTGTCCTGGTACTTCAGAAAGAATTTTCATGAGTGTTGTTAATTGGCTGGAAAAGCACCAGCTGACGTTTTAGAAGCATCTATCCATGTGTCTGTCTCCATACGCATCTGGGCATTCCATCTTCAGTCCCCTCATTAGACTGTAGCGTGTTAGGATGTGTGGAGAGAAGAGAAATGATTTAGCACCCAGATTCACACTCCTATGCCTGGAAGGGACATCTTTGAAGAAGAGGAATTAGGGCTGTGGACACTGTCTTGAGGATGTGGACTTCCTTAGTGAACTCCACATTACTTGACGATAACCACTTCAGAAGGATCAGAATCCATGTAATGAAAAGGGTCCCTCTAGAGGATGGAGCTGATGTGAAGCTGCCAATGGATGAAAAGCCTCAGAAAGCAACTCAAAGAACTCAAAGCAACGAACAACACAAGAGTTGTCTTCAGCCCAGTGACACCTCTGGTGTCCCCTGGATGCTTTATGCTAACCTGGGACTGCCTGACTTCCTTTAGCCTGGTCCCTTGCTACTACCTTGAACTGTTTTATCTAACCTCTCTTTTTCTGTTTAATTCTTTACTACTGCCATTGACCCTGCTGCAGGATTTGTATCATGTTCCTGCCTGGTTGCTGAGACTCCATTTTGCTGCCACACACAGAGATGTAACAGGCAGGCTTTAATTGCGAGCGGTGGAAAACAACATGGTGTGTATCTCAAATTGCCTGACGTGAAGAGGAGTCTTAACGGTGAAGTTTCACTTTTCATCAGCATCATCTTTCACATGTTCATTATCATCCACCCTTATTCTTGCATGTTTAAATACTTAAAATTTTTAGTGTAATTTTTAGTGTAAGTGTTTTGAAGTGGTGACTAGGCTTTCAAAAATTTCCATTGAATTACAAAGTACTATCCAGTTCTTACTGTTAGAGTTAAACTAAGTAAAAATGATAAGTAACATAGTGTAAAATATTTCTTTACTGTGAAGTTCTTACAATGCTGTGAATGAGAGGCTCCTCAGAACTGGAGTATTTGTATAACAGTTCATCCTGTTCATCTTCAATTTTAACATCATATATAATTTCAATTCTATTAATTGGGCCTTTAAAAATCATATAAAAGGATATAAAATTTCAAAAGAGAAACCTAATTGACTATTTAATCCAAAACAACTTTTTTTTGTTCAATGGAATCAGAAAGCTTGTCAATCACTCATGTGTTTTAGAGTAATTACTTTTAAAATGGTGCATTTGTGCTTCTGAACTATTTTGAAGCGTCACTTCTGTTTACCTCAAGTATCAATTCATCCTCCATACCTTTGAATTCAAGTTGTTTTGTGTCAAATTTACAGTTGTCAATTGATCTTCAAGCTGCAGGGTGCCTAGAAATGGGCCGTTGTCTGTAGCCCTGGCATGTGCACACGGACATTTGCCACCACTGCAAGCAAAAGTCTGGAAAAGTTCTCCAACGACAAGAATGATCAGGGAGAATATGCTGCTGTGGGTTAACAACTCAGAAAGTCCCTGATCCACATTTGGCTGCTTACTAAAGCTTGTGATTAACTTTTTGGCAGTGTGTACTATGCTCTATTGCTATATATGCTATCTATAAATGTAGATGTTAAGGATAAGTAATTCTAAATTTATTATTCTATAGTATTGAAGTTTGGTTAAGTTTCCTTTCACTCAATTGATTTCTTTTGTTAATCAAGTTTATGTTAATTGGATCCTTTAATTTTTTTGGCATTTTCCAACAAAAATGGATTTATTCATAAGAAAGGAAAAAAATCAATGGAATTTGATATCTAAAGAAGTTAGAAAGGGAGCAAAATAAAAAACATAATGGAGATAGATTATTAAGCAAAATCAATAGCTGAGTTTTTGAAACAAACTGGGAAAATTAATTAATTGACTTTTGGCCTAAATTTACATTGTTAATTAAATCAAGAAGGAAGAAGATCTAAGAGCTCCCATTGATAGGCAAGCCTAGAGAGAACTAGCTAAATTTGTCATGCTAGGATATTGAAACAGAGAAGATTTACATACATTTATGAAGGGTCAATTTAGTTTGGACAGTGAGGTATTTGTCCTAGATAGTGGAAAAAAGGAGAATTAGTCTGATGGAATCATGAAGTAATACAGTGAACTTGCAGGTGCACAAAATAAGAGGGCCACATCTATATGGTGCAGTCTGGAATTCTGTTTAAGTTTGCAGGTACCTCTTGGACATCTGAATTGATCCAGTTGTCATCCACCACAGACATCTCACATCAGATACAGACAGTTCCAAGATTGACAACAGAGAACACCCTGCTGGAAAGACCTGGGCAGAAATGGAGAGCCCTGCGGGAGCCATGTTACATTTTCATCTAAAGAGAGAAGACACATCTGATGAGACTGAAAGTTCTTTGTTGTTTTAGATTGTAGAATGGTATTGAATTGGTCTGTGGAAATTGCATTGCTTTTATTTCTTTGTGTAATCAAGTTTAAGTAATAGGGGATATATAATCATAAGCATTTTAGGGTGGGAGGGACTATTAAGTAATTTTAAGTGGGTGGGATTATTTAGAATGTTAGAATAATATTGTGTATTAGATATCGCTATAAGTGGGCATGTGTACTTACTTGTGACCCTTTACCCTGTAATTGCTATCCTTAAAGATTTCAAATAACTCAGAGGGAACTGCAGGGAGACCAACTTATTTAGAGTGAATTGGACATGGATAAAAACCCTAGTGGGAGAAAGTTCAAAGGTGATTAGATTAATAGTTTAATAGAGGATGAGTGCCCTTTGATAAATTACTGCTAGAATGAAATTATCAATGATGGATGGTAAATTTTCATGGAAGTTATAAAAGTGATAAATAAAAACCCTTGCTTTTACCCCTGTCAGTAGCCCTCCTCCTACCACTGAACCCCATTACCCCTACCCCCTCCTTCTAACTTTATTGCTGTATTCTCTTTACTCTATATTGCTCTCTATTTGCTAATATTGCATTGCTGTTACAATAAAAATTCAATAAAGATTTAGTGGTTAAGTGCAAACTGTGTCCTGATCATTTCAGCATCTACCAGCATCGAGGGAATGGGGTGGGGTAGGGTGGGGAAGGCTGAGAGAGTAGGGAGGGTGGGAGAGGCTACAAGTGGGGATAGTAGAGTAGGGTGGGGCTGTGGGGAGGGTGGGATTGTGGGAAGGGTGGGGAAGTGGGAGGTAGGAGGGTGGGTAGGATAGGGGTGGAATTGAGTTTGGGATAGTGGGGTGGTGGTATAAAGAACATTGTCTATTACAACCCAGTATGAATTATATAGCCAGGAAATCAGTTATTCCAGCTGCAAAAGTTTAACATATAAAATAAAGGTACACAATTAATAACAACTCTGGTGATATAGTATCACACACTTTAACATCAGTTTTACTTCAAATACTTGAGATTCATTAACAGAAAATTATGAAGTATTAGGACATAGAAGAAGACATAAATGCAGTATAGATGTGTGGGAAATTAACACACAGATTTATACCAATTAACACTAAAACAATATAATGAGAGTGATAGTGAAATTCATCTAAGGAAAAAATGGCAAGTGGTGTTTACAAGGCACTCATCCTATCAGATTTTAAAACACGGTGACCCCACTTAGGGTTGTAGAATAATAGATTGCATATAGGAAACCTGAAAAAGGGACTCTCAGTGGGTTAGTTTCAAAGGACTGCTGTGTTCTTGTGACATGATAGTCACATAAATATGACTGTTTATTGGGAAGATAGTGACTAAAAGGAAAAATCTAGAACTAATGAAAACACACAACTAAAAACTGTCTACCCTCAGAAGCAAGCTACTAGAGTAGCTGTCCATCAAGCAGAGCTCATAAACTCCAACGGTGTGCAGGGTGGTGGGTGGATTTGAAGAAATTGGGAGTGAGGGTCCTCGGCCAAGAACTACTGAGTTGTTAAGTACTTGCCCTGAGAGTTTCTTAAAATTGAACCTGATGCAAAAGTGAATAGCCAAATCATGTTGAAAGAAAATGGAAATATCTTATTCATTCCTATTTGTTACACCTAGACTCCTCCCCACCTGGGCCCCACTTCTTTCCATAATCCACGTGATTAAACAAAAACAAAAAAAGGTACTCAGCCTCAAGATATTAAGTTATGCAGCTGTATGACAAAGCTAGTCCAGAACAATAAACTTATTTTACATAACAATTGCAATATTTTTTGAAACCTTTTATGAAATGAATAAAGACTCCCTCTTATCTAGTGTAGTGGATGCTAGCAATTAATCAAAACAACTAATTACAATCAAAACAACTACAATCAAAACAATTTTTTAGAATGATGACCACACTATGTTAACTTAAAACACAAATATACATTCATTTGGTCAGTCTAATAGAGGTGCGTGTTCCACTGATTGGAGCTCTGAGTTGCCCTTTTGAATAAATTAAATCATTGGCACAAAATGTTACACAGCAATGGGAAAATAAACAACTTTTAAAAACATAAAGGCAATTAAATATTCATGAGGATAAGAATCACTCTTGAGCCACACCTCAAGAAATTGCATAAATCAAGGACTACAAGAAGGAAGAATAACTTATTGGTATGAGGAGAGTAAACTAATAAATCTAAGATGAATTAAATTAATAAAGATAACACGCACAATAGAATGGAAACGTATTTGGTACATACCTATAAAAGATTTGATAACTAATTCACTACTCAAACCACCTCATATTTTTGCTAGAAAAATTAAACACACAATCCCCACCCTTTACTCCTTATCCTCGGGTTCCACATCTACATTCAACCAATCTCAAATGGAAAATACTCAAAAAAAAAAAGTAAAAAAAAATACAAAGATAAAAATAAAAATAATACAATACAATTATTTACATAGAATTTACATTGTATTAAGTATAACAAGTAATCGAGATAAAGCATACAGGAGGGTGGGCATAAGTTATATGCAAATACTATGGATTTACCTGAGGGACTTGAGCATCTTCAGATTTTACTATTGGCAGGGTGGGAGGTACTGGAACCTATTACCTTCGTACGCCAAGGGACAACTGTATTTGAAGAAGAATCTGGAAGGAGGGATAAATAACAAAGAGAGAGAGTATGTGTGTGTGGTATGTTCAATAACAATTTATTAATTTTTTTCAATGTTCAAGGCAGTAGGCTAGGTCTAAGGGAATGCAATTCAGGGCACAGACCTTGGACTACCACACCTAATGCAGTTGAAGGGTGAGCACCCAAGGGTTCTCTAGCTAGGTGTCTTAGTCCATTTTCGTTGTTATAAAAGAATACCTGAGACTGAGTAATCAATAAAGAAAAGTAGTTTATTAAGCTCACAGTTCTGCAGGCTGAGAAGTTCAAGGACATGGTCCTGGCTTCTGGCAAGGACTTTCAAGCTTTGTCACAACCTGACTGAGAAGGTCAAAGGGGAAGAAGACATATGCAAATGGAAAAGCCTGAGGGGCATCTAGCTTTATATCAACCCACTCTTAAGGAAACTAATCCAGTCACTACCTCAAGAACAGCACCAAGCCATTCATGAGGCACTTGCCCCCATATCCCAAACACCTCCTATTAGCTCCATGCCCACCAACACTGCCACACTGGGGATCAAATTTCAACATGAGTTTTGGTAAGGACAAACAAACCATATCCATATGATAACACCCGAGTACTCCAACTGTTCTTAGGCACCATAGTTGCCCAAGTCATTTGTGAGTAGGCAGCGTTTAATTATTGTTTAGTGCAGACAAAGGATATTTGACATTTAAGATTTTTTCTAGAATACACTAAATTTCTTAAATATTTATTTTTACTAATCTTTTTCAGTTGAGGATTAGAAAGAATGAACAAGAGAAATGATTCCTTCCTCCCAAATTGACCTCAAAAGCAGCCCTTTTAGCATATAATAAAATTCCCTTATTCTATTCCCAGATAATCCCTAGAGGTAGTTGACAGCTGTATATCTAGAATCCCAGTTCCTGGAAACTCAGGATAATTTACAGAGTAACATTTTGATCCAAGACAGTCAAAAAAGAGAGCAAGTGAATCTTTGGAATATCATTAAATCATTAATTGCTATTTTCTATTTAGCCTTATAGTCCTTACATAAGAAAATCCATGAATTAAAATGAATTATAATTTATATAACTTTAAATCATTGGCTAGTTATTCTCAATCAGTCCATGTTACAAAAAAAGAAATAGGTGGAATTTAGACTCAGAGATAGCACCTTATAAAAATTTATTATAGATAAAATTCTTTTTAAAATACAAATATTTTTTCCTATTTTATTTCTAAGAGGTTTCAACATTACTTAAATCTCATATATATCAGCCTATGTGAGAATAAATCTAATAAAATAACACAGCATCCTACTTTCTAGGTATAAGTTGATGTGAAGACTACACATGCTCATTTCTACTTTGAGTCTCTTGAGCAATACCCTAAGTTTCATCATTGCCTCCAGTTCTTAAGGTTAGTTAAAGTAGGGTGAACGATATTTTGCTAGCTTTTGAACCACAACATTGGTACAGCAAATTACCCTATCAGTCCAAGTCTGAAATACTACCCAATTGTGACAACTGGGCTTAAGTCTTCTTACTAAGCACTAAACCTCACCAAAATCCAATGTTGAGGTTGGAAGAGTGTTCACTAATGACCTCTCTTTTCTTTTGTACCTACTTGAGAATGAACACAGGTAGTTAGATGTGGATTAAAATGCATCTTTATTATGGTCAAGCTAAGTTGTAGAATGCAATTTGGGCCTTAGGTTAAAATTATCCATCCTATTCCTTTCCTCCTCCCCAATTCTGGATCTGAGGATAAGATGTGCTCAGAGTAGACACACTACACAGCCCCCTCAAGAGGCACGTGAGCTGCCTCACACCCATCAAGAACTTGGGAGAGGAACAAAAGCAAGGCAGATATGCCTACAAGCCTACCTTTTTAAGACAAGGTCTATGTAGATTGCATATAAGTATAGAGTATAGAACTGAAGCCCCAGTTTGTTCTCAGGACATTGTCAACACCGATATGTAAGGTTTCTCCAGTCCAGTGATAGCTCTTATCAGGAGATACATATGAGATTGGACTTATTTGCACATATGTAAAATTTACAACCAGAGGGCTAAGGGTTGCACGTATGTCTAGTGTAGCATATTAGGGTTCACTAAGTATAAAAATCCTGATTAAGAACTTGATGACACTTGTTCCTACTTCAGGGGACCTGCTGTCCTTTGTTCCCCTAATATTGAAAGATCAAGTCTCTGACCTAATACCCTGGACTTCACTGTGATGAGAGTCCTCACAGTGATTCCAATCCACAGTGATAGCCTAAAGGACCACTTTGAAGAAGACACATTCCTACCTAGGAGATGATAAATGAATCATCACGGACACCCACCTAGAGGTTAAAAGGTGGTGTTCTATACCTAATGCAAAGAAATGTGTGAGATATTTTTATTATAAATAGGAATGTGTAGTTTAGACAGTTTAGTTTTACATAGGAATTTTTTTTTTTTTAAGTGAAGTCTCACTCCATCACCCAGGCAGGAGTGTGGTGATGTGATCTTCGCTCACTGCAAGCTCTGTTTCCCAGGTTCAAGTGATTCTCCTGCCTCAGCCTCCCAAGTAGCTAGGATTACAGGCACCTGCCACAATGCTCAGCTAATTTTTGTATTTTTAGTGGGATGGAGTTTCACCACATTGGCCAGGCTGGTCTCAAACTCCTGACCTCAAGTGATCCGCCTGCCTCGGCCTCCCAAAGTGCTGGGATTACAGGCATGAGTCACTGCACCCAGTCTACGTAGAATTTCTAAATGTTGATTAATTCCATACTCATATATATAGTTAATCCTTATAATACACATTTGTTATGGACTACATTTTCTGCCTTCCCTTCCACAAATCTGTATATTGAAGCCCTGACTCCCAATGTGACCTATTTGGAGAAAGTGCCTTTAAGGAAGCAATTAAGATTAAATGAGTTCATAAGGGTGGGGTCCTAATCAAATAGAATTAGTGTTTTAAGAAAAGGAAGAACCAGAACCACCAGGAACACCCACACAGAGGAAAGATCATGTGAGGACACAGAAAAAGGTAGCTATCTGCAAGTCAAACATAAATATCTTACCAGACAACAACTCTGCCAGCACATTGATCTTAGAATTCTGACATCCAGAACTGGGAGAAAATGAATTTTTGTTATTTCATCCAATCAGCCTATGGTATTTTGATATGGCAGCCCCAGCAGACTAGTACAATATTGTATTTTGTATTCTATAAATTTTATATTTATTATAATATAGAGGAGTATAACATATAATATAGTATAAGAATACTAAATATTAGTATATATTATATCATATATTATATAGTTATTTAATATGTTTTATAATAATAGTACAATATAGTATAATAGATGTAGGTAAAATAAGTATAAACATATTATTATATGTTATATAGTATTCAGATACATTCTGAAAAATGTGTCAGGCAATTTTGTCATTGTGTGAACATTATAGAGTGTACTTACAGAAACCTAGATGGTATAGCCTACCACACACCTAGGCTGTATGGCTATTGCTTCTAGGCTACAAACTTGAATAGCATGTTGCTATACTAAACATTATAGGTAATTGTAACACAAAGGTCAATATTTCTGTAGAAAAGTTACAGTAAAAATATAGTATAAAAGATAAAAAATAGGCCAGGTGCAGTGGCTTACACTTATAATCCCAGCAATTTGGGAGGCCGAGGCTGGCAGTGACCACAAGGTCAGGAGTTCAAGACCAGCCTGACCAACATAGTAAAATGCCATCTCAACCAAAAATATAAAAAATTAGCCAGGCATGGTGGTGGGCACCTGTAATCCCAGCTACTCGGGAGGCTGAGGCAGGAGAATTGCTTGAACCTGGGGGGTGGAGGTTGCAGTGAGCCGAGATTGTGCCATTGCGTTCCAGCCCAGGCGACAGTGCAAGACTCTGTCTCAAAATATAAATAAATAAATAAATAAAAATTTAAAAAGTTAAAAAATAGTATGGTACACCTATAGAGGGGGCATAAAATAAGTGGAGTTTATAGGACTGGAAGTTGCTCTGGCTGAGTCAATGAGTGAGTCATGAGTGAACATGAGGCCTAGGACATTATTATATACTACTGTAGACTTTATAAACAGTACACTTAGGCTACACTAAATTTATTTAAAAATTTTTCTTTTTTCAATAATAAATTAACCTACTGTAATTTTTAGCCTCAAAAACTTTTAAATTTTTTTAGATTTTTGACTATTGTAACACAGCTTAAAACAGATATTGTACAGTTGTATAAAAATATTTTCTCTTTTTATATCCTTATTCTATAAGCTTTTTTCTATTTTTTATTTTTATAGATTTAGGTAGTATAAGTATATATTTTTTGTATGGATATATTTTGTGGTGGTGAAGTCTGGGCTTTCCGTGTAACCATCACCCAAATAGTGTCTGTTGTACCCAATAGGTAATTTCACATCCCTTATTCCTTTCTCTCCCTCCTACCTTTTGAACTCTCCAGTGTCTGTTATTCCACTCTCTATATCCATGTGTACACATTTATTAGCTCTCACTTATAAGGGAGAACATGTGGTACTTGCTTTTGTTTCTGAGTTATTTCCACTGAAGAAATACACACATACTGAGGCACACACACACTGAAGGTATATACACACATACACCAAGAAATATTACTAACATTTTCTTTATCCAATCATCCATTGATGGACACTTAGGTTGATTCCATGACTGTGCTACTGTGAATAGTGTGGTGATGAACATACAAGTGCAGATTTCTTTTTCATACAATGATTTATTTTCCTATGGGTAGATACCGAGTAGTGGGATTTCTGGATCAAATGGCAGTTTCTGTTTAGTTCTTTGAGATACTTCCACACTGTTTTCCATCCATAGATGTTGTACTAACTTACATTCACACCAACAGTGTATAAGAATTATCTTTTCTCTGCATCCTCACCAATATCTGTTGTTTCATTCTTGTTAATCTTTTTAAGCTCCCTCAAAACACAGGAATCTGTTGTTTTTTGACTTTCTAATAATAGCCGTTCTGACCGTTGTGAGATGTTACGTCACTGTGGTTTTCATTGGCATGTCCCTGATGATTAGTGATATTGAGCATTTTTTTCACGTTTTTTGGCCACTGGACAATTCTCATTCTGGTCAGTTATTCATTTGATCTTGTGAATATCATGGTGAAAGGAACAACAGAGTTACCAGATGAAATGAAAACACTCACATGCATCATAGTCACAGAAATTTGTCACAAGATGAAGAAGACATTGATTCCACTTTGAACCAAAGTTTATAGAACACTATTAATGGAGATTAGTGGAAATGGCTGCTAAAGTAAAAGTTAAGGTGAATGATCTAATCTGACTTGATTTATTGAATCCAGAACCTTTATGCTAAATCTCCCTAGTAATCAACTAAATAAAAATCCCTTTATACCACTACTTAGTAAGTTAGTAAATGTGTGCTACTCATTAGATGCTAATCTCACTTACTGAGGAATGCAGAATTGCATACAGTTTCCACAGTTCAGCCAGTACACCCTAATCTCAGTGTATAACTCCCTATGGTTCTTCCTTGCTAATCAACTCACTGTCTTCCAAAAGAGCCCATGGCAATAAAAAAAGAAACCAAACTCTCACATCCTTAAAGAAAATTAAGCCCAGGAATCACCTCCCCATTTCCATCTGGAGTATAAGATTAGAATAAAAACCCACAGTATTACCAGTGTAATACTTTCACCACCTTGGCCACTTTTTTATGGGGTTGTTTGTTTTCCTTTTGAGTTGTTTTAGTTTCTTGTAGATTCTGTACATTAGTCCTTCATCAGATGCATAGTTTGCAAATATTTCTCCCATTCTGTGGGTTGTCTGTTTACTCTCTTGATTATTTCTTTTGCTGTGCACAAGCTTTTCAGTTTAGGTCCATTTGTCTATTTTTGTTTTTGTTGCCTTTGCTTTTGAGTCATAAATTCTTTGTCTAGGTCAATGTCCAGAAGTTTTTTCTGTGTGTGTGCTTAGGATGGCTTTGTCTAGCCAGGCTTTTTTTTGTTTCCATATGAATTTTAGGATTGTTTTTTCTAATTATGTGGAAAATGATATTGGTAGTTTGATAAGAATTGCATTGAATCTGTAGATTTCTTTGGACGGTATGGTCATTTTAACAATAGTGATTCTTCCAATCTATAAGCATGGAATGTTTTTCCATTTGTTTGTGGAAAGAATACTGATAGAAGAATCTACAATTTCTTCCATCAGTATTTTTTAGTTCTCCTCATAGAGATCTTTCACCACATTGGTTAAATGTATACCTAGGTATTTTGTGTGGTTTTTTTCTTTTTGGTAGCTATTGTAAATGGTATTGAGTTTGTGATTTGGTTTTCGGCTTGATCTTTATTAGTGTATAGAAATGCCACCAGTTTTTGTATGTTGATTTTGTATCCTGAAACTTTACTGAGTCATTTATTAAATCTAGGAGTCTTTGGAAGAGTCTTTTGGATTTTTTAGGTATAAGATTATATCATCAGCAAACAGATAATTTGACTTCCTCTTTTCCAATTTGGATTTCTTTTATTTCTTTCTCTTGCCTCATTGCTCTATTTAGGACTGCCAGTACTATGTTGAATAGGAGTGATTAAAGTAGGCATCCCTGACTCTTTCCAGTTCTTAGGGGGAATGCTTTCAACTTTTCCCTATTTTGTATGATGTTGTCTGTGGGTTTGTCATATATGTCTTTTATTATTTTGAGGCATGCTCCTTTGATGCTTGGTTTTCTGAGGGTTTTTAACATGAAGGGCTGCTAAATTTTATCAAATGCTTTGTCTGCATCTATTGAGATGATTGTATAGTTTTTGTTTTAAATTGTATTTATGTGGTGAATCACATTTATTGATTTGCAAATGTTGAGCCATGCTTACATCCCTGGAATAAAATCCACTTGATTGTGGTAAATTATCTTTTTGATGTGCTGTTGGATTTGGTTTGCTAGTAATTTGTTGTGGATTTTTGAATCTATGTTAATCAGGGATATTGGCCTGTAGTTTCTGTTGTTGCTGTTTTTTGCTTGCCCAGCTTTGGTATCAGGGTGATACTGGCTTTGCAGAACAAGTTAGGGAGGAGTCCCTTCTCAATTTTTTAGAACCAGTTCTTCTTTGTACATCTATCAGAATTCAGCTGTGAATCTGACTGGTCCTTTATTATTATTATTATCATTAATGATTCAATCTCAGTACTCATTATTGCTCTGATCAAGATTTCTATTTCTTTCTGGTTTCATCTTGGGAGGTTGTATGTTTTCAGTAATTTAACCATTTCCTCTAGGGTTTCTAGTTCGTGCGCATAGAGATACTCATAGTAGTCTCTGATGATCTTTTGCATTTCTATGTAATCAGTTGTAATGTCTCTATTTTCATTCGATTGTACTTATTTGAGTCTTGTTTTTTCTGGGTTAATTTAGCTAGTGATTTATCAACTTTGTTTATCTTTTCAAAGAACCAATTTTCACTTTGTTGAGCCTTTGTATTGTTTCTTGGGGTCTAAACTTCCTTTAGTTATCCTCTGATCTTTGTTACTTTTTCTCTTCTGACAGCTTAGCTTCTTTCTTTTGAAAATTTTTTATTTTCTTTTTACTTTTAAACTTTTGGTTAACAACTAAGACACAAACACACACATTAGCTTAGGCCTACACAGGGTCAGGAGCATTAATAGCATAGTGTTCTACCTCCACATCACGTCCCACTGGAAGGTCATTAGGAGCAATAACACGCATGAAGCCATCATCTCCTATGATTGCTGTGCCTTCTTCTGAATATCTCCTGAAGGATCTGCCTGAGGCTACTTTACAGTTAACTTTTTTTTCTATAAGTAGAAGAAGTACATTCTAAAATAATGATAAAAAGTATCTTATAGTAAATACATAAACCAGTAATACAGTCATTTGTTATCATTAGAAATATCTACTCTACATAATTGTATGTGCTATACTTTTATATAACTGACAATGTAGTAGGTTAGTTTACACCAGCTAACCACAAACACATGAATAATGCATTACACTACAATGCTATGATGGATATGACATCACTAAGCAATAAGAATTTTCCAGCTCCACTATAATCTTATATGCAGTCAGTTATTGACCAAAATGTAATTATTAGATGTATGACTGTATGTGCATATGTATTTGGTATTTATTATAGTAAAATAAGTATAAGTAATCTCAACAGTTTCTCTCTGGTTGGTGTTCGCATTATTATATCAAAACAAGTGGAATGTCTGTAGTGTATTCACCATAGGTCTTGGTCTTAGAATCCTCTGTAATTATACAGCCTTGCTCATACAGACCCTGACACAGGAGGTCTTGGAATTCAAAAGCTCTAGAGTGATGTAACGGAAAACATTATGTTGGCAGCAAGCCTCAGTAAGAAAGTGCAAATGCAATATGATGGACCTTGAAGTAGCATTGATCATCACCTACATATCTTTGATGCTCCAGGGAAGAGAAGGGGAAACTTTCCTTACTGAAATTCCTCCGAGAGGCTGAGTTCTTGTTACATGGGCCATAGTATGAAAGCAAGATGAAACAGAGAATGGTTTCCCTCTATTTACTCCAGCTCCTCATTCTATTAACTGGTTGGGTTTCACAGCCAAGGCTGTAGGGTGTGGTGGGGGTGGCCATCATTCTTGGAGAAGAGGCCACCAGTACCTTGTCAAGGCGGGCCCATACCTACCCTTGAGGTATCTCCCCCAAAACATGCACTGCTCCTTTTATTTAATACTAATGATGGGTAGTTCAGCTTTTATTCCCAGAAACTTCTGAAATGGGTCATAATAGAGTATTCATTAATTTCAAAAATACTTCATAGTCTAGGCCAACATTTTATCCCATTTACTAATTCAATCTCAAATTATGCCCAGGAAGGCACAAATGAAATTCCTAGACAAATTTCTAAATTTGATATGGAAGCCATGTTAGAATGTATGAAACTTCTACTACTGTAAAAGTCTCTGAAGTTAAAGCTAAAAGTCAATGTTCAAATTATTGCATTAAGTCAAAGTTCAAACTTTTGCCCACACTAATTTCTTATTCCACTCAGTTTAGCTCAGAAGGGTGTCACAGCTGTTCAGCCGGAGTATTGTTTCCTTAAGCTTGGGTTATTTGGTGCTGAAGGGATGATGGTACTTTCTTCAGCATTTCCAAACTGAGTTAAACTAATCCAAGTCTCTCATTTTATGAAATGAATTTTTAGAAAAACAGATCATGGAACACATAAGAATATTACAGTTGCACACACACACACACACAGTCCCCTTACCCCTTAAAGATTTTAACCAAGCAAAATGATGTTTCTAAGCCCTAGCATATGGTTTGAATCAGTTAATTTTAACTGCATACAAAAGAAAACCACAAAGTGATAGTGGCTAAAGACAGAAGTCATTCCTCTCTCAAATAAAAGAAGACCAAAAAGAAATAGTCCACAGCTAGTGAAGTAGTTCTCCAGTATCACTAGATACCTAGACTCTGATCTTTCCATCCTACCAACTTCTAGTCTAAGACTGTTGCTGGTCAAAAGCAGTAAAGGCAAAAAAGCAAGATGGGTCCTGCTATGCTGAGTCAGGTCTCTTTAAGCTAAAACCCAACATTCTTTGCTTAGATTTCATTGCTCAGAACTCAGTTATGAGTGGGAGTATAGCAGGATGGGAAATGTAACATTTCATTTTAAATGTTTCTGTTCCCAGCTAAAATCTGGGATCCATCCCTAAGGAAAAAGGAAAGAACAATGATGTTAGAATAGACAACTCAATTTCTACCACATAGTACAATCCAGATCCACATTGTTTTTGACCTACTTATGTATTAGTCTGTTCTCATGTTATTAATAAAGATATACCAGAAACTGGGTAATTTATAAAGGAAAGAAGTTTAATGGACTCACAGTTCCACATGGCTGGGGAGGCCTCATAATCATGGTAGAAGACAAAGAGCAAAGGGATATCTTACATGTCGGCAGGCAAGAGGGCACGTGCAGGGGGACTCCGCTTTATAAAACCATCAGATCTCATGAGACTGATTCACTATCACGAGAACAGCATGGGAAAAACCACCCCCATGATTCAATTACCTTCCATGTGGCCTCTCCTACAACACTCAGGGATGATTACAATTCGAAGTGAGATTTGGGTGAAGACATAGAGCCAAACCATATCAACTTGTATTGAGGGAAGGAAGGTGAATGAAGGGAATCATGAGCAAAATGAGGAAATGGTGTTGATTTAGATCTTGACTTTATGGAAGTAGTGAATTGAGAACATGCTATTCTGAGTCCCAAACCTATTAAATTCACCTCAATTATAAGTATAAAATTGAGGAGTATATCTTGCAGATATCAACAATATAAATATATTGTTAAGATTATTAAGATAAATGTTATTATAGCCAGATAGGCAAGGAGTCATAAACCAGTAGAGAAATGAAATGCAGAAGAATGGATATATGGAAATTTAAAATGTGTGAAAAAGATGGCATTGAAGATGAGTGCAGAAAGAATGGACTTTTTAATGGGTGTTGTGGCAGATTTTATTTTCAAAGATGACTGCACCAAATATATATCATAGCCCACTATGTCCTTCTCATACTGTGACACGAACATATCTCCCCCTGAGAAGTGGAGTCTGTGTTCCCTTCCCTTGAAACTAAGCAGACCTTTGTAACTGCCTTAACCAGTAAATAACAGTGGTTGTGACAGTTCATGACTTCTGAGGCTAGGTCATAAAAGGCATTTTATTTTCTGTCTTTCACTCTGAAACATTTCCTTTGGGAGAATCCAGCCTTCATGCTATGAAGACAATCAAGCAGCCCTTTTGAGAGGCTCATGCAAAGAGAAACTGAAGCCCGTGTTAACAGCGAACATCATTTTGCCAGCCATGTGAATGAGATACCTTTGAAGTCGATGTCCTAGCCCTAGGTAAGACAGGTTTCCAGATTAATGCAGCCCCAGAAGACATAAGACTGAAACTGCATGAAAGGCCTCAAGTGAGAAATGTTCAGTGGAGCTTTTCTCAACATTTTTGACCCACACCAACCATGAGAGATAAATAAGTATTGTTGTACTAAACCACTAATTTTTTAGGGTGATTTGTTATATAAATAATTAACATAGGTGTTGATAAATTTGCTTATTTATAAGGAAAAAAAGCAAACATCAAAACTGAGTTTCTGCCTCCTGCTATGCACAAAAGTCAAATTCAAGTGAATAAATGCCTTTAATTTGAAAAGCAAACTTTAGAATTCTAAAAGTTTTAGAAGAAAATGTGAAAAAGTAACTGTATGATATCAGGACAGGGAAAAAAAATTCAAAACACAAAAATGCTAACAATAGAGAACACATTGATCCATGACTATATTAAAATCTTTAATCAAAACATACCCTAAAGAAAGTAAAATGATGGCCACAATTGGGGCTGTATCATAGTTAGACTTCTACCTCTTCCCAGTCCTCTACTTCCTTCTCCTCCTTTCCACAGGGGCTGATGCCAAGCACACTAAATTCAATCTCAGATTTTATGTTTCATAGAGCCAACGATTTTAAATGTCATGTTTATCATTTCCATGAATGTTTCTATAGAATAACTACATATATACAGATCCAACATTAAGATAGGGTATGTTATACCTGTTCCAAGTATTGTTTGAATAATATCACAGCTTGCATTATTGTGGCTAAATGTACATGTAGTTCCACTCCACCTATTTTAACAGGTACATGGTATTCCGTCTCAGTGATTCATACATTTCTACTTTGGTGTCCTGTTACAGCAAAACATCTCAACATTTGCTGTTCTCGCCCTACCACTGTATCCCTTTCTTGACTGCAAGGAGCAGGCTCATCTTTTACTTCCCCTTCTCATCTTCCCTACATCCTCCTCTTTTCCAAATCTAGTTCAGAGCTTTACCTAAATGGCAGATGGTAGACAAGGAGGAGATATTTTATTGGTAAGAGGACACAAACTGGCAAGTGTTTAAAAAATAATAGTCTCCTACACTGTTGACAAAAGACATTCATATTTACTGAGAAAATCTGCAGAGGCAGGGGCCATAGTTTATTTTACTGATCTTCTTCCTTTAAGTTTCCTCCGGGCAGGAAGGCCTACTGGAATGAATCCTGAAAGAGTTGCTTGCCAAAATGTATGTGAAGAAATGAATCTGAGAAATGCAAGAGATGGACTGTGATGGACATGGAGTGGTCCTATACTAAAACTCTTCATTACCTAATTCGCACTTTTCTCCCCACACTTCTGTACAAAACTTCATGATAGCCAACTGAATCTCATCAGTTTCCTCAGCATTTCCTATTATCATTCCTCGTGGTCTTCATTTAAGCCTTTAAGTCCTATTTAAAAATATTTTCTCTTTAACTATTTGATTTATGTTTTGTAGGGGGTTTTTTTGTTATTTTTTCTTGTTTGTTTTTGCTTTTTTGAGACAGAGTCTCGCTCTGTCACCAGGCTGGAGTGCAATGGTGCAATCTCAGCTCTCTGCAACCTCCGCCTCTCCGGTTCAAGCGATTCCCTGCCTCAGCCTCCCGAGTAGCTGGGACTACAGGTGTAAACCACCACGCCCAGATAATTTTTTTTTTTTTTGTATTTTAGTAGAGACAGGGTTTCACCATGTTCGCCAGGATGGTCTCCATCTCCTGACCTCATGATCCGCCTGCCTCAGCCTCCCAAAGTACTGGGATTACAGGCATGAGCCACCGCACCCAGCCGTGTTTTGTAGTTGAAGAAAATTTAGACTCATGGTTAATAACAGAGCATAGATTTGAATCACATAGTATTTGAATACTATTTCTTTTTCCCTTTTCCCCCCCTTCCTCTCTCCCTTCTTACTTCTTTCCTTCTTTTCTTTCTTTTAAAATTTTAGTGGATTTTTCTCTAAGTAATACAAAAGTAATACATTCTTCCTTTTGTTCTTCTGCAAGGATTGCCCCTAGGAGTAACAACAGTTGCTTTCTGAATTTTCTAAGCATACATATGTACTCACAAACACATACCACATGCATATACACATACTTTTTAAATTTAGTAAGATCATATAACTTGTCTTTTTCTTTTCATTTTTTATTTTTTTGAGGCAGAGTCTCACTCTGTCATCCAGGCTGGAGTGCAGTTACACAATCTTGGCTCCCTGCAGCCTTCGCCTCCTGGGTTCAAGCAATTCTCCTGCCTCAGCCTCCCAAGTAGCTGGGACTACAGGTGTGCACCATCACACCGAGCTAATTTTTGTATTTTTAGTAGAGATGGAATAGGTCAGGATCACTTTCTATTAGAGTTCCATCTGATTGAAGAGCTGAATGATGTTGAACAATAGGTGTCTAATTTATTTTACCATTGTATTTAAATTGGTGCCTTTTTATTTTTCTTTAGATAGGGTCTAGCTCTGTCACCCAGGCTGGAGTGCAGTGGTACTACCTCAGCTTATTGCAAACTCTGCCTCCTGGGCTCAGGTGATCCTCCTGCCTCAACCATACGAGTAGCTAGGACTACAGGCACACAATACTACGCCCAGCTAATTTTTGTATTTTTAGTAGAGACAGGGTTTCACCATGTTGGCCAGGCTGGTCTCGAACTCCTGACCTCAAGTGATCCAACCGCCTTGGCCTCCCAAAGTGCTGGGATTACAGTTATGAGCCACTGTGGCTGGCCAGGTGCTTATTTTATTATTATAAATAATGCTGCATTGAACTAGTAATTCTGAAGGATTAAATCTTAAAGTAGCAATCAAGGGGTGGGTTGAGCGAGTGACAATGAGCAGTCAACCCTAAGAGAAGTGTTTCATTACTGAAATTGCTTAGAATTGCTGGCGCATAGTGAAAATACAAAGAATAACTTTTGGTTGGTTTTCTTCTTATTTTTTTTAACTCTCTCCAAACCCCTTGATTACCTATATCCTGGGCAGATCTTCCAACTGACCTGCCTCTGGTAGGCCACTGGGTTCTTAAAATGGGTATTAATTGTTTCAAAAAGGACACACATTTGAAATTGATGATACCTTTTCCTTAGTCCTCTCACTCTCCAGAGGTCATAAAAATTTGCAATCCCAACAATAGTATGAGAAAGTGGCAGATTTATTACACTTTAAAAAATGCTGGATATTATTGCAGCCATCAAAAGGAAAGAGATCGTGTCCTTTGCAGGGGCATGATGGAGCTGGAAGCCATTATCCTCATCAAACTAACACAGGAACAGAAAACCAAACACTGCATATTCTCACTTATACGTGGGAGCTGAATAATGAGAACACACGGACACAGGAACACACACTGGGGCCTATTGAGGGGGCAGAGGGAGGGACAGTATCTGGATAAATAGCTAATGCATGTGAGGCTTCATACCTAGTCGATATGTTGATACATGCCACAAACTACCATGGCACATGTTTACCTATGTAAAAAAACTGCATGTCCTGCACATGTAGCAGGAGCTTAAAATAAAGAATTTTTTTTTTAAAAAAGAAACTTTTGCTTAAAAATGCTGGATATTATCAGTGTGATTTATTTTTACCAATTCAGTAGACAAAAATATAATGTAATTGCTGTTTTATTTTTTTTTAAGTATTGGAGAGTTTGAGCTGCTCACATTATTGGGTTTTTGTATTTCTTCTTTGAATAGCTTATTTTATGGTCACACATTTTTCCAGTTATTGATGGTCTCTATGCTATAAAGCAAGCTCAGAAAAGTTCTATACCATTCCAAAATTAAAATATATTTCAACATGTTTCTCTATTTCTTTTGCAATTTTTAAAAATGTTGATACTTTTGACCCTTCTAGAACCTTTTAAAATTATGATGTTACTTAAGAATCATTTATTTTATATTGTTAACCATTTTTCTATCATAATTTACTAAGCAGACTAGTAGCATCCATGGGTCCCCCAAGAGATCCATAGATTCAGGGCAAATCTGTGAATCTGAATGGAAAAATATTCTCTTTTATTTTCACTAACATCTAATTAGTATTTATACTTTCCTTCAATGATAAGCATAGGAAACAAACTACAGTAGCAATATCTGTATCCCTGACTTGGCTACCAATAGAAATTAGAGATTTTTATATCAAATTGCAATTACAGATATCTAAAAATAATGTTTATAGTCATTATTACTTAGAAATTGCTGCAGTTAGTAAACCTAGCACATCATATTTTGGCCAAAGTAATTCTATCAGGAAGTAAGGTTTATATTCTTTGCTTAGATGGAGCTCCCATAATGTTTGATAATGTCTCCAGTTTTTACTACTTTTAGGGAAAAGAAAGCGCTTTGCATCATCATTTAACACATTCATGTACTCACAACAAACTCTTCCTACAGTCTTAAAATAAGTTTTGTCAATAGACATAAAACTAATTAACTTTATCAGAAAAAGGTATGTGAATCATTTCATTTAAAAATTTTTGTCAAGGAATGGGCAAAGGAAGTGATCACCACCAGAGAAGTTTGCTGGCTTTTAAGAGAATAAATCTTCCTATGCTTATTGAACACAAGTTGTACATTTTATGAAACAATAATAACAAAAAATACTTTTTGAACATTGTCTTTGTCCAGTTTGAGCTGCTATAACAAAATACCTTAGACTGGGTAATTTATAAACAACATAAATTTGTTGGTTACAGTTCTGGATGCTGTAGTTCAAGATAAAACCAGAAGATTTCAAGTTTAAAATAAGTACAAGACAAAATAAGCAGATTTGGTATCTGGTTTTATCTAGTCTCTGCTTCAAAGATAGCACTTTCTAGCTGTGTCCTCAGATGGCAGAAGGGCAAACAAGCTCCCTCAAGCCTTTATAAAAGCACTAATCTAATTTATGAGGTCTCCACTTCCCAAAGGCCCCAGGTTTGCCTCCTGAACACCTCATCTCTCAATACCTGTTGCACTGGGGATTAGATTTCAACATATGAACTTTGGTGGTAAAACCATATTCAGATCACAGCATTTCACCCTGATCCCCCCAAATTCATGTTCTTGTCACATGCAAAATGCATTGATTCCATTCTAATAGCCCCCAAAATCTTAACTTGTTCCAGCATCAACTCAAAAGCCTGAAGTCCACAGTTGCATCTAAATGTCATCAAGATCAAAAATTGTTGAGACTCAAATGTGTGATTCATCCTGAGGCAAATTTCTCTCCAGCTGTGAGCGTATGAAATCAAACAAGTCATGTCCTTCCAAAGCACGACATTGGGGTAGGCATAAAATTGACATTCTCATTCCAAAAGAGAGAACTAGAAAGGAAGAAAAGAGTAATTGATTCAAAGTCCAAAACCCAACAGGGCTAATAACATTAAATCTTAAGTCTTGAGAATAATATCCTTTGACTTGATGTCCTGCCTTCTGTACACATTGGGGCACAACCAAGCCTTGGGAGTGGGCCTTCGAGGATGCAGGCAGCCCCATCCCCAAGGCTTGGCTGGGTGCATGCCACACAGTACCTCTCATACATTGGAATCACGTGCCTACAGCTCTCCCAGGCTGGAGTTGCATCATTCTGGAGTCTCAGAGCCTACTCCCACAACAACACCAAATGTCGTGATGCTCTCTCTGATGACCCCGACCTATGCCTGTGCTGGGCATTGCCCTTACGGGGGTTCTCTGCAGTGGCCCCACTTCTGTGGCAGCTCTCTGTCTGGATACAGAGGCTCTCCAGGGCATCTTTTGAAATCTAGCTGGAGATAGCCATGGCCACACAGTTCATGTACTCTGTGGACCTGTGGAGGTGGCACTGTGCAGACACTGCCACATGGTTTACTACCTGTGCCTTCTGGAGGGCCCGCCAAAGTCACACCTGGGCCTGGTTAAGCTGCAGCTGGGATGACCAAGGACCACTTCACATGAATGAAATGAATGGAGCCTTAGAATTGTTCTCTCCTCAAGCTTCTGACATTCTGGGCCTATGATAGGTGGGACAGCCCTGAAGATCTCCACAATGACTTTGGTGTCATTCTTCCATTGTTTTAATGAATAGCACCTGGCTTCTAACTATACTAATCTTCTTATTTAACAATCACTTGGCCACAACATTGGTGTTCTCTCCAAAACATGCTTTTTCATTCTTTACAGCCATGCTTAGAATTTTTCAAATCTTGATAAATGGAATTTCTGCTTCCATTTTTATTATAAATTCTATCTTGAACTCATTTCTCTCTTCCTACTCTTTACTGTAAGCAGTTAAGAAAGGATATGCTACACCTTCAACACTTGGCTTAGATATTTGTTTCACCAAATATCTTATTTCATTACTCACAAGTTGTACCTTTCACAAAACACTAGGACCCTAGGACATGAACACAGTTCAGCCTAATTGCCACTTTATAACAAGGATTGCCTTTACTCCATTTTTCAATGACATGTTCCTCATTTGTGTCGGAGACCTCATTAGAACGGCCTTTACTGTTCGTATTTCTACCAACATTCTAATGGCTACCACTTAGGCAATCACTAGAAGGCTGAGGCTTCCCTACAGCTCTTCTCTTTTTCCTGGTTCTCAGAAGAATTACATTTTATGGTCCATTCATGGGAATGCACTTCAAAGCCCTTTTAGCTGCTACCCATCACCCAATTCCAAACCTGCTTCCACATTTTCAGGTATTTGTTAAAACAGCCCCCACTATCATTACCAATTTTTATCTTAGATTGTTTGAGCTACTATAACAAAATACCTTAGACTGGGTAATTTACAACCAGCGTAAATTTATTGCTTACAGTTCTGGAGGCTAGGAAGTCCAAGATCCAGGTACCAGCAGATTCAGAGTCTGGTGAGTGCTCATTCCTTTCTTCAAATTTAGCATCTTCTAGATGCGTCTTTATATAGCGGAAAGGCAAACAGGCTCCCTCAATCTTCCTTTTTAAGAATATTAATCCTATTCATGAAAGCAGAGCCCTCATGACCTAGTCACTTCCTAAAGTTTCTGCCTTTCAATACCATTGCTTTCGGGGTATATTTTTCAGTGCATGAATTTGGGGGAGACACCAACATTTAGACTATAGCAAAGAAATCATTTTATGAGACTATGAAAGAAATTATTTTATGACAGTGTGAGTTCTGCTTGCACATGTTTTAAAACATATGAAAATAATTCAGTCTTTCAACGACAGATCCTAAATAATTAACATGATTGCTACAGAAAAATCACACGTTTTCTTGGATAAGCTGCTAATATGGAAGAAGAGATTTGAGGTACATCCTGGCAAATTTTTAAGTTCTAGAAGATGAACTCTACCAAGATACAATATTATTGGTAAATGTTCTCAAAAAAAAATCTGAATATACCTGGAAACACTTTAAAAATCCTCCAAAGTTAGTCTATCTTGACGACGTTAAGGCTTATTAATTATATTTTCATAAATTATGCTTTTGATGATATATCTACAAGCTCATTGCCATCAGAAGGTTGCCTATACTTTTTTCTAGAAGTTTTATAGTTTTGTATTTTATTTTTAGATCTGTGATCTATTTTGAATTTTTGAAAACTCAGAAACATTTTGTAAAAGATCAATGTCTAGATTCATTTTTTTTTGCGTGTGAATGTCCAGTTGTTCAATCAACATTTATTGAAGAAACTACTCTTTCTACATTGTATTGCCTTTGCTCCGTTGCAACTTTGTCAAACCAATTGACAATATTTTCTGGATCTATTTCTGAATTCCCTATTCTGTTTCACTGAACTATATATCTATTATTTTACCAACATCACACTATTCTGATCACTGAAATTTATACTAAGTCCTAAAATCAAACAGTGTTGGACCTCTAACTCTGTTCTTTTTCTTCAGAATTGTGTTGGCTGTTGAAGGTCTGTTGCCTTTTGACAAAAACTTCAGGATCAGTTTGTCAATACCTACAAAGTGACTTGCTACCATTAGGTTGGGATTTTGTTAAATCATAGATCAAGTTGGGAAGAATAGAAATCTTAACAATATTAAATCTTTTAATTCATGAACTTGAAATATCTCTTCATTCATTTAGATATTCTTTGATCTCATTCATCAGAATTTTTCTGCATATAAATCTTGTACAAAATTTGTTAGATTTATACCCAAGTATTTCATTTGGGGGGTGCTATTTTAAGTTGTATCACTTTAAATTTCAATTGTAATTATTTGTTGCTGGTATGGATAAAAACAATTAAATTTATAAGATTAATTGTATATTAATCTTGTATCCTATAGTCTTGCTATATATGCTTATTAGTTTCAGGTGTTTTATGTTGATTCTTTGAATTTTCTATATAGCCAATGAAGTCATCTGCAAACAGAGAGGTTTTTTTCTTCCTTCCCAATCTGTATACTGCTTATTTCCTTTTTTATTTTCTTATCGATACATAATAGCTGTACATTTTTCATGGGATATATGTGGTATTTTATTACATGCATAGACTGTGTAATGATCAGGTCATGGTATTTGAGGTGTCCATTACCTCAAGTATTTATTTCTATGTGTTGGGAATGTTTCAAGGCCTCTCTTACAGCTATTTTAAATATACAACACATTGCTGTCAACTATAATCACCCTACTCTGCTATCGAACATTAGAGCTTATTCTATCTGTGTAACTGTATGTTTGTATCCATTAAGCAAGCTCTCTTTATTCCAACCTCCAACCAAGGAAACCTTCTCAGCCTTTGGTATCTATCATTCTATGGTCTACCTCCACGAGATCAACATTTTTAGCTCCCACATATGATAAAGAATATGCAATATTTATCTATTTGTGCCTGACTTATTTCACTTAATGTAATAAACTTCAGTTTCATCCATGTTCTGCAAATGGCAGGATTTTATTCTTTATAGCCAAATAACATTCTATTGTGTATATATACACAATATTTTCCTCATCCACTCATCTGTTGATGGGCACTTAGGTTGATTCCATATTTTCACTATTGTAAATAGTGGTGTAATAAACATGAGAGTGCAGGTATCCCTTTGATATACTGATAGCCTTTCCTTTGGATAAATACCTAATAGTGGGATTACTGGATTATATGATATTTCTATTTTATAGTTTTTTGAGAAATCTCAATACTGTTTTCCATAGTGGCTGTACTAATTTACATTTCTATCAACAGCGTTTAAGAGATCCCTTTTCTTTGCCTCCTCTCCAGCATCTGTACTTACTTTGTCTTTTTACTAATCGCCATTCTAACTGAGATACGATGATGTTTCATTGTGGTTATGATTTGCATCTCCCTGATGATTACTGATGTTGAGCTTTTTTTCATATACTTATTGGCCATTTCTTTGCCTTCTTTTGAGAAATGTCTATTCGTGTTCTTTGCCCACTTTTTAATGGAATTGTTTCTTTTCCTGTTGAGTTGTCTGAGTTCCGTGTATTTTCTGGGCATTAGTCCCTTGTCAGATGAATAGTTTGAAAATATGTTCTCCCATTCGACAGGTTATCTCTTCACTCTGTTAATTGTTTCCTTTGCTGTGCAGAAACTTTTAAGCTTAATATAATCTCATTTGCTTACTTTTGTTTCTGTTGCCTTTGTTTTTGAGGTCTTAGCTATAAAATCTTTGCCTAGAT
This sequence comes from Mandrillus leucophaeus, assembly GCF_000951045.1. Lineage (NCBI taxonomy): Eukaryota > Metazoa > Chordata > Mammalia > Primates > Cercopithecidae > Mandrillus > Mandrillus leucophaeus. The sequence goes on from NW_012101454.1 coordinate 973,020, forward strand.
TAATGTCCTGAAGTGTTTCAACTATGTTTTCTCCTAGTAGTTTTATAGTTTCTCATCTTACATTTACATATTTAATCCATCTTGAGTTAATTTTTTTATATGGCAAGCGACAGGGGTCCAGTTTCTTTTTTCTGCATATGGCTAATTTTCTCAGCACCATTTATTGAATAAGGTGTCCTTTCCCCAGTGTATATTTTTGTTGGCTATGTCAAAGATCAGTTAATTGTAGGTATGTGACTTTAATTCTGGGTTCCCTATTCTGTTCCATTGATCTACATGTCCATATTTATACCAGTACCATGCTGTTTGGTTACTATAACCTTGCAGTGTAATTTGAAGTCAGGTAATGTAATGTCTCTAGCTTTGTTCTTTTTGTTTAGAATTGTTTTGGCTGATCAGGCTCCTTTTTGTTTCCATATGAAATTTAGTATTGTTTTTTCTAATTATGTGAAAAATGATGTTGATAATATTATAGGAATTGCATTGAATCTGAAGATTTCCTTGGATAGTATTAATAATATTACTAATTAGTATTATTAATTAACACTAATATGATACATTAGTATTATGTATTAATTCTATTAATTCAAATATTAATTAATATCATTTTAACACTATTAATTCATCCAGTCAATGAGCATGGGATATCTTTCTATTTGTTTGTGTCCTCTTCAATTTCTTCCATCAGTGTTTCGCAGTTTTCCTTGTAGAGGTATTTTACCTCATTGGTTAAATTTATTTCGAGTTTTTTCTTTTTTTAGCTACTGCAAATAGGATTGCCTTCTTATTTCTGCTAGCTCATTATTGGTATATAGAAACAGTACTGATTTTTATATGTTGATTTTGTACTCTGCAACTTCTTTATTGATCATATCTAAGAGTTTTTTGGCAGAGTCTACAGGTTTTTCTAAATATAAGATCATGTCATCTGCAAAGAGGGACAACCTGCCTTCCTCTTTTCCAATTTGGATGTCTTTTATTTCATTCACTTTCCTGATTTCTTTGGCTAGAATTTCCAGTATTATGTTGAATAGGAGAGGTAAAAGTGGACATTTTCATCTTGTTCCAGTTCCTAGGAGGAAAGCTTTTTAGCTTTCCCCCACTCAGTATGATGTTGGCTACAAATCTGTCATATATGGCTTTTATTATGTTGAGGTATATTTCTTCTATGCCTAGTTTGTTGAAAGTTTTTATCATGAAGAGATGTTTACTTTTTATTGCATGCTGATTTCCTTCTATTAATTTGAAGTTTGGTTTGTTCTTGCTTTCCAGGTCCTTGAGGTGCATCATTAGATTGTTGATTTGGAATCTTTCTGCTTTTTTAATGTAAGCATTTAATGCTATAAATGTCCCCCTTCATACTGCTTTTGCTGTGTCCCATAGGTTTTGGTATGTTTTTATTTTCATTAGTTTCAGGAAATGTTTTTATTTCCATCCGAATATTTTCCTTGACCCAGTGGACATCCCAGAGTATGTTGTTTAATTTCTATGTATTTGTACAATCTCCAAAATTTCTCCTGTTATTGATATGTAGTTTTATTCTATTGTATTCTGGCAAGATGCTTAATATAATTTTTATTTTTACAAATTTGTTAATAATACTGGTTTTGTGTACTAATACATGGTTTATTCTGGAGAATGTTCCATGCACTGATGAAAATAATGTGTTTTATTTAACTGTTAGATGAAATATTCTGTAAATAATTGTTAAGGTCCCTTTAATGTGTAGTTTAAATCCAATGTTTCTCTGTTAATTTTCTGTCTAGATCATGTCTAATGTTGAGAATGGGGTGTTTAAGTCCTCAAACATTATTATGTTCAAGTCTATCTCTCCCTTTAGAGCTAATAATATTTGCTTTATATATCTGAGTGTTCTGATATTGGGTTCATATACGTTTAGAACTGTTATATCCTCTGCTGAATTGATCCCTTTGTCATTATATAATGACATTCCTTGTCTCTTTTTACTGTTTTTGCTTATAGTCTCTTTTATTTGATAGAAGTATAGCTGCTCCTGCTCACTTGTGGGTTTGGTTTGCATGGACTGTCTTTTTCGTCCCTTTACTTTCAGACTATATGTGTCTGTACAGATGAGATCAATTTCCTATGGGCAACACATTTTTAGGCCGTGTTTTTATATTTATTCAGCTGGTATGTATCTTTTAAGTGAAACATTTACTCTGTTAATGTTATTATTGATATGTGAGGGCTTATTCCTGTCATTTTATTGATTTCTGATTATTTTGTATATTCCTTGCTCCTTTCTTCCTCTCTAATTGTTTATCATTGTGGTTTGTTGTTTTTCTGTAGTGGTAACATTTGATTTGTTTCTCTTATTTGCATATTCATTTCTAGATTTTTCTTTTTTTAGTTATTGCAAATAGGATTGCCTTCTTAATTTCATTTCTGCTAGCTCATTATTGGTATATAGAAACAGTACTGATTTTTATATGTTGATTTTGTACTCTGCAACTTTATTATATTTATTGATCGTATCTAAGAGTTTTTTGGCAGAGTCTATGAGTTTTTCTAAATATAAGATCATGTCATCTGCAAAGAGGGACAACCTTCCTTCCTCATTTCCAATTTGGATGTCATTTATTTCATTCACTTTCCTGATTTCTTTGGCTAGAATTTCTACCAGTGGGTTTTATACTTCTGTGTGTTTTCATGTTGGTAGATACCAACCTTTCACTTTCAGGTATAGAATTTCCTTAAGCATTTCTTATAGGGCTGATCTAGTAGTGAAGAATTCCCTTAACTTTTGCTTGTCTGGGAAAGACTTTATTTCTTCTTATTTATGAGGATAAATTTGCTCAGTATAGTATTCTTGGCCGACGGTTTCTTAATTTTTTTTTTTTTTCATTTTGAATGCATCATCCCATTCTCTCCTGGCCAGAGATGTTTCTACTGATAAACCTGCTGTTAGTCTGATAGGGATTCCCTTATAAGTTACTAGATGCTTTTCTCTTGCTGTTTTTAGAATTCTCTCTGTCTTTGATATTTTACCATTTGGCTATTATGTGCTATGGGGAAGATATTTTTGAATTGTGTATGTTTGAGATTTCTCTGAGCTTCCTGTGTCTGGATGCCTAAATCTGTTGCTAGATTTGGGAAGTTTTCAGCTATTATTTCATTAAATAGGTGTCCCGTCCCTTTAGTTTTCTCCTCACCCCCTGAGACAACAGCAATTCAATGATGAAGTTGCTTTAAGGTGTCCCATATGTCATGTAGGTTTCTTTTTCCTTTGTCTACTTCATTACTTTGAAAGACCTGTCTTCAAGTTTTGAAGTTCTTTCTTCTGCTTGATCTAGTCTATTGTTAAAATTATTGAATATATTTTGTATTTCATTCATTAAATTCTTTTCAAAATTTCTGTTTGGCTCTTTTTTATGAGATCTCTTTGGTGAGTTTCTCAATCATATATTGAATTGTGTTTCTGATTTCCTTGCATTGTTTTTCTGTATTCTCTTGCACCTCATTATTTTGAATTCTTTTTCTGGAATTTCATAAATCTCTTTGTGATTGGAATCTGTTGCTGGAGAAAATTGTGTTACTGTGGAGACATCATATTTCCTTGCTTTTTCGTGCTT
>NW_012101454.1:976662-990095 GCF_000951045.1 Mandrillus leucophaeus
TTTTTTTTTTTTTTTTTTTTTTTTTTTTGAGACATGGTCTCACTCTGTCACCCAGGCTGGAGTGCAGTGGTATGATCTCTGCTCACTGTACCCTCTACCTCCTGGGTTCAAGTGATTCTCATGCCTCACCCTCCCGCGTAGCTGGGACTACAGGTGCACACTACCATGCCTGGCTAATTTTTTGTATTTTTAGTAGAGATGGGGTTTTACCATGTTGGCCAGGCTGGTCTCAAACTCCTGGTCTCATGTGATCTGAACATCTTGGCCTCCCAAAGTGCTAGCATTACAGCTGTGGGCCACCATACCCGGTCGTGTTTGTTGTATCCTTATGTTGATTTCTGTGCATCTGGTGTAATAATCACTTCTCCCATTTTTTTGAATTTGCTTTCATAGCAGAGGACATTTTCTTGAAGGTGTATCTATGGTGGGGTTGAGTAGGGCACTTTGGCTTTGATTCTGGATGTGTGTGGTAGTGTAGTCTCAGCATTTCTTTGACTGTAAATAACATCAATGGTATTTGTGATTTCTTCAGTGGCTTAGGGTGCAGTTGTTTGTGGCGGTGGTGAAGTTTTGCTGAGGATAAGGATATCAGGTGGGCCTATCCATGGGCTCTGGTGGTGGCAGCATTGGGCCAAGTGTACCTATCCTTGATCCTCCAGGCAGTATATGCTGGCACCAGTGTTAGCGGGTCCAGGTGGACCAGTTATTGGCACTCCATGTAACTTTTTCAGGTGCTGGTAGTGGCAGCAGTGGGGCAGGCCGATGGGAAGGCTCTTGGGCCCAAAGCAGTGTACTTATGGCACATATGATGCAGTAGCAGTGGCATGACATTATTCTAGCTCCCAAGCAGTCTATCTTGATATTACTTGTGACTATGAAGGGCTGGGCAGGACAGTTTCCAGGCCCTCAGGTGGCATCTGCAGGTGGCTGCTGGCTGTGGTGATAAGGGCAGGTTGAGTGGACCCGACCTCAGGCTCCCGGGATAAGTGCTCAGGTGCCAACAGTAGTGTGCTGGGCTGGGCAATCTCAGGACTTTGGATGGTATGCGTTGGTACTGGTGGGTTGCAGCTGGGTAATGTGGACGTGTCATCAGGCCCTCCGGTGGTGCATGTAGGCAGGGGCAGGGTGATTTCTAGGCCCTTCGCAGAATGTTCAGGTGGATTGGCAGTGGTTGTGCTACAGCTCTGCTATTAGGGAAGCTGTGGTTGTTTTCAGTGGCAGCAACCATATGCAAGTAACTGGGAGTGTGCACTTCAGACTGCATATATGGTGGTTGTATGTGTGTGTTGGGGAGGTAATTTGTCCTCAGGGTGCATGGAAATGAATGACAGCTTTGTCGCTTGGAGCAGTGGGGTCATTGCTAATAGTTCACACTTTTGCCCCTAACGGCAGTGGCTGTGGGTGGTGAATGTCAATGGGGCTCCAAGGATGTGGACATACAGGGGCTACTGGGCCCCCAGGCAGGATACAGCCTGGTGGGGGTTTGGCTCTCAAAATGTCACCTTGTGAGACCCAGCATGAGCTCCTACTCTGGAGAAATACCTTTGCACAGTCTCCACGCAGTTCCCTGTGAGTCTTGGGGCCCTTGAGGGTCTAGGGGTTCTCCTTAAAGGGCCCTATTAGGATTGTAGGAGTCTGTGATGGAAATGTGCACCATTAAGGGTCTCTCACTTACCCTTTCTGTGTCTTAGGGAGCCTCTCCATGCTCCCAGATGATCCTAGCCAAACAGACTGCTTCACTTCCCTCTCTTCTTGTGTTGGATGTTTCATGTCACTTCTCTGTAGATTATCTACTCAAAGCGTGATTATCTACTCACTATTTTTGTTCTTCTTTGTGGAGGAAGCAAGTACCAGATGCCTCCAGTAATCCACTCTTGAAGCCCTCCTTTTCTTGTCTTATTTCACTAACTAAGACTTACAGTATGACATTGAATAGGACTGGTGAGAGGAAACATTCTTTCTTGTTCTGGATCTTTGTAGGAAAGCACCCAGTGTCTCACCATTAAGTACAATGTTAGCTGTAGGTTTTTGTAGATATTCTTTATTAAATATAGAAAGTTCTCCCTCTATTCCTACTTTGCTGACAGATTTTATCATGAATAGGTAATAAATTTTGTCAAGTGATTTTTCTGCCTCAATTGACATGACCAAGAAATTTTTCTTCTTTAGCTACTAATGGCTGATTATATTACTCAGTTTTTGAGTGTTGAATCGGTGTGCAGAACTGGAATAAATCCTACTTGGTTGTGTTTTATAATTATTCTCATAGATTTTTTTTTCAATTTGCTAATTTATTTTTGAGAATTTGTCATCTCTGTACTGAGAGATTGTGATTTGTAGTTTTTTACTGAAAGCTATCTTTTATAATATTTTTATTTGGTTTAGGTATTAGGATAATGCTGGCCTCATACAATGAGTTAGAATGTGTTCCTCTGGTTCCATTTTCTGGAAGAGATTGTAGAGAATTCATGTAATTTCTTCTTTAATTGCTCAATAAGATTCACTGGTGAAATCATCTGGAACTCATGTGTTCTTTTTTGGAAGGTTATTAAGATTAATTAATTTTCTTAATAGACGTACACTCATTTAGATTATTTCTTTCTCGTTGTGTGAGTTTTGGGAGTTTGTATCTTTCAGGGAATTGGCCCAGTACTGATAGTAATCAGTAGCGATGGCCCTGTTTTTATGTCTGATATTGGTAACTTGTGTCTTTTTTTTTCTGTTATCTTGGTTAGAAGTTTATCAAATTTACCGATTTTTTTTTTTAAAGAGCTTTTGGCTTTCCTGATTTTTTCTATTACTTTATTCTTTTCAATGTCATTACTTTCTGCTTTCAATTTTAGTATTTATTTTCTTCTGATTTCTTTAGGTATAAATTGCTCTCCTTTGTCTAGTTTCCTGAGCTTGGATTATTGATTTTAGGTTTTCTTCTTTTCTAATAAAGGCATTTAATTTTAAATTTCCTTCGAAACACTGCTTTTTCTGCATTCCACAAACTTGAAAATTTTTCATTTTCATTTAGTTCTAAATAATGTTATAATTTTTATTGAAGTTTCTTTGTTATTCATTTGTTATTTATTTATTTAGAGATGGAGTCTCACTCTGTTGCCAAGGCTGGAGTGCAGTGGCATGATCTCAGCTCACTGCAACCTCTGCCTCCCAGGTTCAAGGGATTCTCCTGCCTCAGCCTCCTGAGTAGCTGGGACTACAGGTGCGTGCCACCACGACCGGCTAACTTTTTGTATTTTTAGTAGAGATAGGGTTTCACCATGTTAGCAAGGATAGTCTCAATCTCTTGACCTCATGATCTGCCCTCCTTGGCCTCCCAATCATGTGTTATTTAGATGGGTGTTGTTTAATCTCCAAACATTTGGGAATTTTCCAGTTATTTTTCTTTTATTGATCTAGTTGAATTCTATCATGGTCTGAGAGCATATTTTGTATGATTTCTATTCTTCACAAGTTTTTAAGGTGGTGTTTTATGACCCGGATTGTGGTCCACCTTGGCAAATGTTCTAAGTGAACTTGAGAAGAATGTATATTTAGCTGTTATTGGATAGAGTATCCTGTAATTGTCAGTTAGATCACATTGATTGATAGTGCTATTCTGGTCAATTATAGTCTTACTAGTTTTCAACCTGCTTGATGTATGCATTATTAACCCCTGCTAACAGATGAATTCTCCACATCTAGTAGTGGATCTATTTCTTTTTACAGTTCCATTGGTTTTTGCCTAATGTACTTTGATGGTCTGTTCTTAGCTGCACACACACCGATTGTTATGTCGTTTTAGAGAGTTGATACCTTTACCATTGTGTAATGCATGCCTTTATTCCTAATATTTTTTTCTGAAGTCTACTTTTTTCCTGAAATTAAAATAACTACTCTAGCTTTTTCCTTTTTTCTTTCTTTCTTTTTCTTTTTCTTTTTTTCTTTTTTTTCTTTTGACAGAGTCTTGCTGTCTGCAGTGCAGTGACACAATCATGGCTCATGGTAGCCTCAACCTTCTAAGCTTAAGTGATCCTCCCACTTCCGCCTCCCAAGTAACTGGGACCAGAGGCACACACCAATATGCCTGGCTGATTTTTAAATACTTTACAGAGACATGATCTCCCTATGTTCCCCAAGCTGGTCTTCCCCTTCTTGGCTCAAGGAATCCTCCGACTTTGGCCCTCCTAAAGCACAGCTTTCTTTTCTTTTTATTAGTGTGAGCATAGTCCATCTTTCTTATTATTTCAGTTTTACTCTATCTGTGTCTTTATATTTAAGGTGCCTTTCTGGTAAGCAGTATTTAGCTGGGTTTTGATATTTTATCCACTCTGACATATCTGTCTTTTAATTGGTGTATTTAGACCATTCACATTTAAAATGGTTACTGATATAGTTTGGCTAACATCTACCTTGTGTATAATTGTTTTCTGTTTATTCCACTTATTTTTTGTTCCTTTCGCTTCCCTCTTTTTCTGTCTTGCCTGGGTTTAATTGAGCATTTTATAATTCTCCATTATCTCATTCTTTAGCATATTAATTATACTTCTTTGTAAAAATAATTTAGTAGAGACTGCCCTAGAGTTTTCAATTTTAATTTTTAACTGATCAAATTTACCTTTAAATAACAAGAGAGATGGGGAAGACAACTTTCTCGCCTCTATCTTGGTGAGATTCATAAGATAAGAAATTTTTCAAACATAGAAAGGATGTTCAAAATGTTCAAAATTGCCACAAAGAACACAAAATCTACTACATATTTTTCTTAACTACTTTTTCTACCATTTTTCACTTCTTTGCTTAGTTCCTAAAACAGTTAATTTCTTTCTACTTTGTCTTCCAGTCATTACGTCATTCTACAAACACGTCATTTATCTTCAGTCCAACAATTGAGTTCTTTTTCAAAAATACCCTTGTGTCATGTTTTTACTTCTAAGAATGCTCTCTTGTTCTGATAGTTCCATTTTTTGTATGCAATAACCTTTCAAATCTATTTGAAGGTATTAATTACAAATTATTTAAGGAATATGTTTCTTTTTCCTCTGTATTTTTGTATTCCTTTTAGTATCCCTCACTAAAATGTGCTCTTGGTTTTCCTCAAAATGCCTGGCAAATTTTGTATTCACATTTATAAATGAAAGACTGGCCCCACCATTGTGGGTGTCATGGCGCTCCCTGGCCACTTTCAAGCCTTCTTTGCTATAGAGAACTACCCCTCAAAAGGGAGTTGTAACTTTAGGGCTCCATAAGTGTGACGGGGAAAAACATACAAGAATGCTTCTTGCCAGGAGAAAAAAGGGCAGCTGTTTTTGAAAGGCCCATAGACAAAAAGCAAAGAGATCATCTACTGACTTTCCTCAAATGGTGAAACAAGAAAAGTATGAGTGTAGCCCAACTCTTAGCATGGAGCTGCAATGTCTTTGTCATTTTCTTTAAGTCCATTCTAAGGGTCAAATTTTACCTTTTTGCCTTACTCCAGTTCAGGAGTTCATGCCAAGGCTTCATTTAAAATTCTACTTTATTTAATTCTTCTAACATGATTTAGCCTGCAGGCTAAAGAATATTCAAGTTGGGACTGGCTCAACTGTTGCACAATTCTTCAGTGAATTGGCTCACTCTCTGACCCATGTCCAGCTCCCATTACTAACCCTGCTGACTCAAAGCTTTGCATTTCACTATGGTTTCTAGCACTAATCCTGCTAACTACTGTATGTTTTTAAGAAATTCCTCAAATTTTAAGTATGATAATGACACTCTGCTTTGTCTCCAGTGCTGCTATAGATTTTTTTAATTAATGAATCACTTCTGTTTTTCAAGGTGATTTTATGAATAAAAGGAAATACTGTATCATCTTGTTTGGTGACAACATTTGTCTTTTTCTACCACACAATGGGTGAATAATCCACTAGGTAACATGGTAATTTTCAGGCTAGCTGAGACTCAATAAAACAAACAATGATGCATGGCTGTGATCAAAAACTCAGCTTTTTCATTGGTATATTTGGAATCTGTGTTTGTGCAAATGAATCCTTAGGCACAGGATTTTTACCATGATACTTTAAAAATGCAAATTGTTATGTGACGTTTGTACAATTCATTTCAGTACTTCTGCTTAGAAATTGTTTTCTTAGCCCTTTTCTGAGTAAGATATATGTCCATTAACATTAAAACATACATTGACATAAATATATATTTTCATATGAAGATAAAAATATTAATGTGATTATTCCAGAAGGTAGAATTTAGAGCGATGTTATTTTTTTGCTTTTAGATTGTGTTTTCTCAATTTTCTACAATAAACATGTGTGTAACTTGAAGGTGGACTTTTAAAAATAAATGTATTTGCTTTTTTTTTTTTTTCAGTTTGCTAGATAAATGTTATACCATGCCCATGGCTACCAAGAGAAGTAGTCACAAACAGCAGCAAATTTAAGAAGCAAAAAACAAAAAAGCATAAACAGCCTTATGTATACAGATTGCATAAAGATTTCTGTGTATATACCATAGTATAGAATGAAAGTTTAAAACTGCATGTGTTATTTCTTCTGTGCTGTTTCCTGCCAGCTGCTGACCTTCAAAACAACATATTATTGAGTTGACTCATGAGAACCAGTGTGAAATAGGACGTTTTACTGCTAGAAGTTCTCCTTCTCCTCAGACTGTAGTTTGGCAGTACTGTATAAAGGCAGAACAAAGTTGTAAAAACTGAGATTAGAAATTAGTCCCGTTAGTACACCTTAAAAGAACCATAATTTCGTTAGGATGTGCAACAAAAGATCAATGTTAACTATTTACTTAACAGTAACATTTATTATACAGAAGAAATATGTCTTCACAGCCTTATGAAATCTCCTCTAAGTCTTCCAAAGCCTAACAAGGCAAATATAGAGTTTAGTAGACTCCATTATAGTTTGGCTTACAACCCACATCTCTCGCATTTCCCCAAAAATTGTATGAAAATTATATGCATAAAGATTATTTTATGAAAATGTAACATTAGCATTTTCCTTTTAAAATATCTGTAATTCATCCAATAAAAGTTCCTGTGATGTCAGGGACAGAAGATGACCCTAAATGTAGAAGTGACATTATGAGGCATTTGCAAAATTTGGGGAAAATCAAGAGTATAAAATATTAACATTTTTACTTGCTATGAAAAAATTAGGCAAAATTTGAAAGTGTGGCAAAAAGTTGGGTACCATATCCCTTCAAGGTCATACTAGGGTGACAGCAACCTAATTATTATCTAGAGAAGTAGGTCTCAAACTTCAGTGTGCATTCAAAATCATCTAAATAACTTACTAAATCATAGGCTGTTGGGTCCCACTCAGAGCTCCTGGTTCTGTAAATCTGGCAAAGGGGACTGAGAATATTCAGTTCTAACAAATTTCCAGGTGAGACAGATCCAGGAGTTTCCAATCCAGGAACTATAACTTCAGAATCATTGATACAGAAGAAGATACCTACTTAGACTTACTGTACATTATTCATCTGCATTTCTAGGTATCAGTTTATAGACTTCTGTTCAGTAGAAATGGAAATAATTTCTGTCCAGAGTAACATATAATACTAAATATTATTGCCCTATAAGACATTACCAGTTTTGTATCTTACCCAACTATCTTAACTGAATATGTCTCTGTGTGTTTGTGCACACAGGTGCATGCATGCATGCATAATAGTTTCTCAACTGCTTCTTGAACTGGTTTTAATACCTTACTGGTTCCCATGCAAATGTGAGTTCAATAGCATTTTTTACACTTGTTTATATTATATTTGTATGAGAGTAATAATTTTACTTTTGTGAAAACTATACTTTAACACATTTGAATGAATGGTTTTTCACTGAATTTTGGTGCTTTTGGATTTTATTATATAATTGTAATCAAGTGTTGTACACAGAGCATCAAGGTAATATCTTTTAAATAGAAAGGTACATCTTTTGTGAAATTCATGAAATTACTTCAAAATTTCTTACAATATTTCAATAGATTTCCTTTTCTTGCCTCAGATTTATGTGCTTCAATGTTTTCTTGAGACTATCAAGACGTTGTGTCATATGATGATGACTTTTAATCAGAAATGATTTTCTCTTTATTTTTATTTTCATTAAAGCACCTCGCAGAGTCCTTTTTATGTTAACATGCAGAAATACACCACATGACTATGTTCTTTATCAAAATTGGGTGGCATCCATATTAGGCAGTATAAAAAACATATTTTAGCATAGAGAAATAATAACAGAACATGGAAGTCAAAAGTATATCTGTGCTTCCAGGGATTGCATAAATGGCGGGGGGCTTCATAGCTACAAGTTTAACTCCCAATTTATTACTAATTTCCCGTGAGTCTTGGAGAATCACTAAGCTTTTTCATTCTTTTGCATCATTGTTTGCCAAGTATTATAATATTTGCAGGGATATAATTTAGTTAGATTGTAAGTAATTTTTATAAATTAGTCTAGTAAAAGATGTAGTATTAATATAAATATTCAAAACCACAATGAAATATTATTTCACATACATTAGGATGGCTACCACCAAAACGAAAACAAAATGACAAGTGTTAGAAGGGATATAGATGTGGAGAAATTGGAATCCTTGCACACGGTTGATGGGAATGCAAAATCACACAACCACTATGGAAAACAGTATGGCAGTCTCTCAAAAAATAAAAAAAATAGAATTATCATGTAATCCAGCAATCCCATGTCTGTGTATATATACAAAAGAATTGAAAGCAAGATCTCAAAGAGGTATTTGAACACCCATGTTTGTAGCAACTTCCACTAACAGGTGGAAGCAACTCAAATGTCCATCAGTGAATGAAGGGATAAACAAAATGTGGTATATCCATATGATGGAATATTATTCCGTCTTAAAAAGGAAGGAAATCATGTCACATGCTACAACATGGATGAATCTTGAGGGCATTATGCTAAGTGAAATAAACTAGTCACAAAAAGACCATGCCACATGGTTTTACTTGTATGAGATATCTAAAGCAGTTGAGCTCATAGAGACAGGCTGGGTGGAGTGGCTCACACCTGTAATCCCAGCACTTTGGGAGGCCAAGGTGAAAAGATAACTTGAGCCCAGGAGTTCAACATCAGCCTGGGCGATAGAGAGACCCTGTCTCTATTAAAAAAAAAAAATTCATAGAGACGAACAATAGATCATGGTTACCAGGGACTGTGAGAACCAGGAAATGGGGGGGGTTGTTGTTTAATGGATATAGAATTTCAATTTTGCAAGATGAAAACATTCCGGAGATCCATTGCACAACAATGTGAATATAATGAACACTATTGAACTCTATACCTAAAAATAGTTAAGACTGTAACTATTATGTTGGATTTTTTTTAATCACAATTAAAAATAGAAAAAAGAAGTATTTCTGGATAGGATTAACTTTATGACTTTAAGAGAAGGCAGCTTTAGGAGCCTAATTTCAGACTCACCACAGGATTCCCTTTACCCTGCTATCTCCTTTACCAACCTGTTTTATGCCTTAAGTGTTACCTGTGGAGCGCCCTTCCTTTTGGTTATGAGCATATTCCCCATTGTGAATAAATACCTAAAGTAACAACCTGTAATCAAGCATTTATATTTCTAAGGACATTTATGACAGATTGTTACAAGTAAGTGTTGATCGAATACACAAAGCAAAGAGCAGGAGGGCAGAGTGTCCTTGGTGAAGGGAGATTAAGAGTCTGGTGAAGCCTGGTTATTTACCAAAAACTTCATCTACTTAACTCCATGTCAGGCCTGCAAAAATATTTTCCCTTCCTATTTCCTGTTGCCCTGGGGAAAGTTGCTGTTACCATAGAAAAGGGAGTCTATGTGTGTAACCTATGCATTCCTTTCTAGGGGCAGACAAAAGACACATTGTGAGTGAATAACTTTCACAGCTCTTCAGCTCTAGTCCATTAGTATGCTCAGTTTTAAGCTCTATGTTTCCCTTTTTGAAGTAGTTAAATCCATTATTGATTGTTTCTTCTCATTTCCGCATCACCTTTTAGTTCAGTGGAGGAACATTATATTATGATTCTTACAAAGGGGCCAGAAGTGCCAATCCATTTTAAGGTCAATTCAAACATAGACTGCTTACCTCTCACCTCTATGCTGTGGAATTTCTGGAAGAAACCCCATTCTTAATTTTATGATGTTTTTACACACATACCTTTCCCCCAAAAAGTGGTTACCATAGAAACTGGGGAGCAAGTAACTTGGTAACTTTAACAGAAGTGCATACTTGCTACTGCCAAAGCTGGAATAACAATTGTGCATTTACCAGGGGAATACAAGACTTTCTATTGTAAAGTTGACTACTTCTTTTTTACCAGGTGCTCCATAATTCTTCAAGTGTATTCCCAATATGGGAACAATGTTTTCTGTATTAATGACTTAGAAAAATATCTGGGTTTTTTTTGGTGTTTTTTTTTTTTTTTTTGACATAGCAGTATGGTAGTGAAAAAAATTAAATTGACATGATTTATATTATCTTATGTGTCTACATCATTCCTTTTGCATCTAAGGCTTTAAAAGGACATCCTTGAAGATTTTGTGAGGGGTTGGCTCCCTTTATTTTTAATTAAACATTGATATAATTCATTGTACAGAATTTGGGGAGCACAGTGAACTGTAAAGAAGATTTTAAAAAACTCATAAAGATAGCATTAGGAGATATACCTAATGTAAATGATGAGTTAATAGGTGCAGCACACCAGCATGGCACATGTATACATATGTAACAAACCTGCACGTTGTGCAGTGTACCCTAGAACTTAAAGTGTAATAAAAAATTTAAAAAAACAAAACAAAACATAAAGCCTTTGTCTCTCGCTCCAGTCAGAGCTTGGGGTCAGTGCTTCACTGCCCTGTGTCCTCTGCTCCAGGAGGTCTCGGTGATTCTGCCACAGCCTCAGCCTCCATCGCTCTGTGACCTGCTGGTATTGGAACATTCATAGCTAAGACCCCAGGACACTCCTGAAGCCAAGAAATGGTGTCACCATCTTGAAGCCAGACCTGCTCACCTGTCTGGAGGAAAGGAAATAGCCTTGCAATGTGAAGACACATGAGACAGTAGCCAAACTCCCAGAAGACAGGAGAAGACAGAATACCTCCTAAATCTTTATATGAAGCCAGCATTAACCTACATGAAACCAGACAAAGATATTACAAGAAAATAAAACCACAGACCAATATCTCTTATAAATATACATGCAAAAACTTCAACAAAACACTAGCAATTCAAATTCAATGAGATACAAAAACAATTACACACTATGACCAACTTGGATTTATTTCAGATAATGCAAATCTGGTTTAACACTTAAAAACCAATTAATGCAATCCATTCCATGGAGACTAAAGAACAAAAATAACATGAGCATATAAATGGAGAGAAAAACATTTGAAAACATCCAGTACCTTCTTGTGGTTAAAAGACTGGGCAAAGAAGGAACAGAAGGGAACTTCCTCAACTTCATACAACATATATTTTTTAAAAACTCCAACACCTGGCCAGGCACGGTGGCTCATGACTGTAATCTCAGAACTTTGGGAGGCTGAGGTGGGTGGATCACCTGAGGTCAGGAGTTCAAGACTAGCCTGACCAACATGGTGAAATCCCATCTCTACTAAAAATAAAAAATTAGCCGAGTGTGGCGGTGGGCACCTGTAGTCCCAGCTACTCAGGAGGCTGAGACAGGAGAATCACTTGAACCCGGGAGGCAGAGGTAGCAGTGAGCCAAGATCATGCCACTGCACTCCAGCCTGGGTGACAGAGTGAGACTCCATCTCAAACAACAACAACAAGAAGAAGAAGAAGAAGAAAAAAAAAAAAGGCCAACAGCTACCATCATAACCTAGATGGTGAGAAACTAGAAGTTATCCTGCCAAGATCAGGATCCAGTCAGTGATGTCCTCTATCAGCACTCCATCTCAGCATTTTACTGAAAGTGTGTATAGTATAATACAGGGGAGGAAAGTGTATACTGCTTGCGAAGGATAAAATAAAACTGCCATTTTTTGCAGATGACTAAATTGTCTATGTAGTAAATTAAAAATGATCAACCTAAAAATATCTGGAGCTAATCAGCAATTATAACAAGGGTGTGGAACACAAGATTAATATACAGAAGTAAATTGTTTCCTGTATAGCAGGTATGAACAAGTCAAATTTGAAATTTTAAATGCATTAACATGTAAATTAGCACTTTCCAAAATGAAACATGTAAATCTAACAAAATATATTCAAGATCATTTTGATAAAAACTATATAATTCTGATGAAAAAAATTAATAACCATATACAATATTATAGGTATTTTGAAAGTATTTTTTTCCAGTCGGTGCCTCGTCGTCTTATTCAAATGAGAAGCAGTGTATTTCACAAAGTATAGTTTGTATTTCACAGAATAAATATTTCCTTCTCATATACAAGAAAACTCAGTATTGTCAAGATGTCATTTCTCAGCATCATCGATTGATCAACACAATCCCAATTTAAACCCAAAGAAATTATGTAGATTTTGAGAATACTTTCTAAAATGTATATGAAGAGAAAAAAATCAAAACAACACAATATTGAAAAAGAACAAAGAGGACTGTTATTACTCAACTTCAATACTTATTATAAATCTGTAGTAATCATGAAACATTGTATTTGCAAAATAATCCACAAATTGATTAACAAACACAAATCTCAAATATCTACTAAAATACAGTTAACTGATTTTTCACAAAGAATAAAAGGCGAATGTAACACGTGAGTGGTACCCAAGACGGCCAAATAGGAACAGCTCCAGCCTCCAACTCCCAGTGTGAGCAACAAAGAAGACGGGTGATTTCTGCATTTTCAGCTGAGATACCGGGTTCATCTCACTGGGGTGTGTCGGACAGTTGATGTTGGTCCGCGGGTGAAGCTGGACCAGCGAGAGCTGAAGCAGGGCAAGGCATCACCACCCCTGGGAAGCGCAAGGGGGAAGGGAATTCCTTTTCCTACCCAAGGGAAATTGAGACACACAACACCTGGAAAATCGGGTAACTCCCACCCTAATACTGCACTTTACCAAGGGTCTTAGCAAACGGCACACCAAGAGATTATATCCCACACCTGGCCCAGAGGGTCCCACGCCCACGGAGCCTCCCTCATTGCTAGCACAGCAGTGGAGATCTAACTGCAAGGCGGCAGCGAGCCTGGAGGAGGGGCGCCCGCCATTTCTGAGGCTTAAGTAGGTAAACAAAGCCACCAGGAAGCTCCAATTGGGTGGACCCCACCACAGCTCAAGGAGGTCTGCCTGCCTCTGTACAACTCCACCTCTGGGGACAGGGCATAGTTAAACAAAAAGCAGCAGAAACCTCTGCAGATGTAAAAGTCCCTGTCTGACAGCTTTGAAGAGAGCAGTGGTTCTCCCAGCATGGAGGTTGAAATCTGAGAAAG
>NW_012101454.1:991200-998385 GCF_000951045.1 Mandrillus leucophaeus
CCCATCAGACTAACAGCAGATCTCTCGGCAGAAACTCTACAAGCCAGAAGAGAGTGGGGGCCAGTATTCAACACTCTTAAAGAAAAGAATTTTCAACCCAGAATTTCATATCCAGCCAAACTAAGTTTCAAAACACCTACCTGGAAAGAGATATTATCCAAGATATGTAACAAACACTTAAAATTCAACAAAAAGAAATTAAGTCCTAACATACCCAAATTATGATTTCTGAGCACTCTTTCAGTAAGATATGTAAAGGCACAGGAAAACCTGAAAGACTTTTTTGTATTCCTGGTCTACCTCATTAAAATGGAATCTTCGGCCAGGCCCGGTGACTCACGCCTGTAATCTCAGCACTTTGGGAGGTCGAGGCAGGCAGATCATCTGAGGTCAGGAGTTCTAGACCAGCCTGGCTAACATGATAAAACCCCATCTCTACTAAAAATACAAAAGATTAGCTGGCCATGGTGTAGCTGTAGTCCAGCTACTCATGAGGCTGAGGCAGGAGAATCGCTTGAACCTGTGAAGTGGAGCTTGCAGTGAGCTGAGATCGCGCCACTGCACTCCAGCCTGGGTGACAGAGCAAGACTCTGTCTCATAAATAAATAAATAAATAAGTAAATAAATAAATAAATAAATAAATAAAATGTAATCTTCGAAGGTGTTGTAGCCAGCTCTCCAGGCTGCTAAGATTATGAGGAATGCATAGCTTCCTTCCAGGGCAAAGAGCAGCATTGAAAAATAACATAATAGCTGTAACATGGATTTTTCAAACATGGCTTCAATTTGACACGTCAGAATGTTTGAGATTCTAAATCACTGCTCCAGACTGTTTTATGTTGCTCCACCGACTACAGGAAATTTTTACTGAAATCAAGGTTTAACTAAATAACTTACTGATAAAGTCTAACAAGAGGAAAGAAAATTAGCCAGAGATAATAAATTCTTCCTGAAAAACACTCTTTTCTCATTAAATTTTTTCTGAAGTTACTTTACTGATTTCAGGTTGAATTTTAAATTCTCCTTAAAAACAGAAACAAACAAAAGGACTAACTGATAAAAACTAATAAAAGTGTCCTCAAATTAAAAAAAAAAAACCATAAACCCACTATCTGGAGTTAATTTTACTTAACAATTTGATCTAAGTTCTCCAAGTATTTTTTCAAACATAGCTGAGATAGTTGGGGGCTTTCATTGCAATTGTAAAAGGAATTGCAGGTGCCTGCTTAAATGAATGACTGGGTTACACATATTAAACTGCCTTGTCTAGTATTTCTTTACCTTTATTCCTTAGCAATAGAATCTAGCCAAGCCAGCTATCATTCAGCATAACTTGTTAATAATATGCTCTCATTTTTGCCTTAAAATATTTATTTTCTCTGTTTGATATGTAGGGTTTATGTAATTTTGGAATTTATTTCATGGAGAAATACTAGCTAGAGGGAAGAAATACCTTTGGTACCACAGTGTCAGAGGATGGATCTATCTGGAAAACACTCCCTGTTGACAAGGTGAAGGTTGTGGGACTTAAGATGCCACGAGGGTGTATGGTGATGATGAAAGATGAAACTGTCATGGCTAAAATTGAGCAATGGCTGCTCCTTCTGTAGGGGAGAAAGTTTTCTTTTCCTTTCTCTACCCCTCTTAGAATCATTGGCAGGGGCCGTATAAATTAGACTGACAAAAGACACATTAATAAGAGAAGAACAAACAGAAGTTTGTTAACATGTATAGTATGCGTACACAGAAGAGCACTCAAAGGGATGGTTAGTATTTCGGCTTACATAGCATCTTAATAGATTTTAGAGCAATAAATTTTAGAGATGTGACAAGATGAAGGAAAAGGACTTGAGTTTCTAGGGCAGCAAATTATGGGAAGGCAAATATATGGGGGGATGAATGAAAGATAAGCGTTAATTAATAAGATTTGTTACATAGATTCCCCTGGTGCAGTCTCCAGGCAGATAAGGGTCTAGAGCTGTCTCCAGTAATTACCTCTGTCCTTCCTGGTGGAGAGAAGAGAGAGGCACATTTACAAATTTACGTTCTGCTTTTAATCAAATAAGGGAGGGAAGAGTTTTTCATATGTCTGTTTCTTCTTAATTGTCTTCAGCTCAAAATAATCAATATGCCAAAATGACATATTTTGGGGTGCATCTTTTGCATCTCTTCACTTCCATTTCTCTTGGTAGCTGCTTGTAAGATTGGCTTTGAAAGTAATGGGGCTGAGGATGTTTGTGACTGAAAATTACAGACGACTGGGCAATGCTGTAATCAGAAAAAGGATCACTGACTTACATAAAGTTTCCATCAAAATATATTCTATATAAGAAGATTTGCAATATTAATAGCCTTTCTCTCAAGGTATACTAGAAAGCATTCACTGAGTCTTACTGTTTGTCACATACATGGCATTTATTATCTTAAGAAATCCTCTCAACAGTTTTGTAAATTAAATGCTGTTATTTTTCTCATTTTAGCAATGTAGAAACTGAGTCAGAAAGACAGTAAATTAACTTGTCCAAAGTCAATTACTAGTTAGTAAGGAAGTCAGAATTGTAATTTCCGCAATCTGACTTGAGAGTCCATGTTCTTACCCACGTTTTACTGTGTCCTATCCAGTAGAATTAGATCAATAAACCCTCTTAAGACTCTTTGAGTCTTGTTCTCAGTCTTTTCTGGGAAAAATAAAATAAAATTATCAGATGTCAAATATAAAGAACATTTATCAGAATTTATTCTAAAAATCTCTGAGAAAACAAATTAAAATTTTTTTTATAAATTAAGCTCATGTTTTCTCTTCTTTGTAATGAACCAGAAGGATTACAGGGTGTCTTCAGTGGGAAACTAGGCAGTTGTCTAAGTACATTATTACGGTCATCTGATCTATAGGTTCTCTGTATTTTTCCTTGTCTTTGAGTTATTTTATAATTCTTGTAAGTTGTAAGTAACTGATAGTAACGCAAGTAATTACTCTCCAGAATCACACAAATGAATTCTGTCTTAGGGAAATTAAACTGATTTCTCTCTACTTCCCATGGATTAAGACCATTTTACACCAATTTGTAAATAAATTCCAGCATACTTACTGCTTATATATGTGCATATTCTTTAACACTCATTTGGATCAATTGTAACATTTATGGGTCCCTCATTAGCTAATGAGCTAAATAAAATCATTTTGTATTTATATGTCAGTCACAATTATACTCCATTTTAAGCTTCCAAATCTACTTTTCTTTTTTTATTCCAAGCAGTACCCATATTCTATACATCCTACTTTAAGTATATTTTAAACTTACCTTTTCTGTTTCTTTTGCCTTATCTTGTCCCTCATTATCTCCTCAGGAGTACAGCAACAATCTAACTGGTATATAAGTGATGAATAAGTTCACGAACTCCCAAGTTTAGGATCAGGATTATAACAGTTATTGTCAATAATGGAAACAGCTGAATTTAAAATAGAAGATACCAGGGCTCTAGGAAGGTTACTCTTCTAAAAATGTTTCTGAAATACAGTTTCACTGTATTTCTTTCTCTGATAAAGCATGTTAGTGCAATATGCACATTCCTTACTTCCACAAAAATGTCATTGCTTTTGCACCCAAAATTCAACTAGCTTTGCAGTGGCTTGAAGCCTAGTAACATCTCCTCCATTTCTTTAGGCATTGCTGAATGACACCATTTGTTCATCACTTAAGTATAAACTATTGGAATATTTAAATTAACAGTAATCAACTTAACTGGTTTAAAAAAAATTGTAAGCTTAATAACAGGATTAGATTTGATTGGTTGTAGCAGGGGGTGGGGAAGTTGGAATCAGCGACATTAACTTCAAGAATGATCCTTGCCCACGGTTGTTTTGTTTTTGCTCTGCAAACATTTCTTCTGGTAATTACTAAACTTAATGTCCATGTATATTCTTGTAGTATCATAAGAATAGCATAAACTCTAGCTCAAAATGCTTAAACATGATCTGAATATACTAATTTAAGATAGAGAATATACTAAATTAAAATATGCCTTGTAGGCCGGGCGCAGTGGCTCATGCCTGTAATCCCAGCACTTTGGGAGGCCGAGGTGGGCAGATCACGAGGTCAGGAGATCGAGACCATCCTGGCTAACACTGTGAAACCCCATCTCTACTAAAAATACCAAAAATCAGTCAGGCCTGGTGGCAGGCACCTGTAGTCCCAGTTACTCGGGAGGCTGAGGCAGGAGAATGGCGGGAACCTGGGAGGTGGAGCTTGCAGTGAGCCGAGATCACGCCACTGCACTCGAATGGGTGACAGAGCAAGACTCCATCTCAAAAAAAAAAAAAGTATGCCTTATATAAATTATTGGACCTCAGAATGACACTTCAATCCACTCTTTGGAATCTAGAGGTCACATGCAGGGGCAGTTGAATAAACACGAGGTTTCCACAGTACATTCTGAAGCTGGAAGGATGCTCAGCGATTACCCAAGAAATACGGAAAATATCCTCAAACAACCTTGTTTCCTGAAGTTTCTTTGACTGTACATACAAGTCAGGAGATCGAGACCATCCTGGCGAACACGGTGAAACCTCGTCTCTACAAAAAATACAAAAAACTAGCCAGGCGAGATGGCGGGCGCCTGTAATCCCAGTTACTTGGGAGGCTGAGGCAGGAGAATGGCGTAAACCCCGGAGGCGGAGCTTGCAGTGAGCTGAGATCCGGCCACTGCACTCCAGCCTGGCGACAGAGCGAGACTCTGTCTCAAAAAAAAAACAAAAACAAATCAAAAACAAAAAACAATACACTTAGAAAGGCTCAGAAGCCATGCAGTACTGCCTAAGTATAAAAAATAGGAAGACTAACTTTCTTGAAATCCTCAGGCATACTGAATTTGTCAATAACAAAACATTTGAATTCATGAGGACCAAAAGCTGGAGAAAAAGGGAGGCTATCCTGTCCCTGCTTAAGTTGAAATTACAAAGGCTATATATGTTTCCATTTTCTGGTGCCTAATTACAATAAGGTTAATAGTGTTAAGAATGTCAGTTTGATCTGCATTATACAATGAATAAGATATAAAAATACTCTTCTGAAACAAAAATTTTAAAATTCAGGTTTTTCTGAAGTAGCTTAGCTCGACATTTTAAAAATGATATTTTGCCACAGATATAAACTTTATGAAAGCCTAGACACAATTAGAATTTATGTATATATGTATTACAAAATGTATACTTTTTAGATAGTTATTTTACTACAAAAATTGTTGGAGTTTTTCTTTAAATAACATAAACCTATTATTAGCTTTCATTAAGAAAATTATCCAGCACATGGTGAAAGGGGCAATAAAGCAAAAAGAAAAGAAAATTATCCATAAACATTACATAATTACACCACCTAACACTTTTAAATCTATTTGATTTATAAAGTCTCCTTCAGGGAGTGGTTCCAAGATGGCCGAATAGGAACAGCTCCAGCCTCCAGCTCCCAGTGTGAGCGAAACAGAAGATGGATGATTTCTGCATTTTCAACTGAGGTACCGGGTTCATCTCACTGGGGCATGTCAGACAGTGGGTGCAGGACAGTGGGTGCAGCCCAGCAAGCAAGAGCTGAAGCAGGGTGAGGCATCACCTCACCTGGGAAGCACAAGGGGCAAGGGAATTCCATTTCTTAGCCAAGGGAAACCATGACACACAACACCTGGAAAATCGGGGCACTCCACCCTAATACTGCACTTTAGCAAGTGTCTTAGCAAACAGCACACCAGGAGATTATATCCCACACCTGACTTGGAGGGTCCCATGCCCACGGAGCCCCCCTCATTGCTGGCACAGCAATCTGATATCTAACTGCAAGGTGGCAGCAAGGCTGGGGGAGGGGTGACCACCATTGCTGAGGCATAAGAAGGTAAACAAAGCAGCTAGGAAGTTCAAACTGCATGGAGCCCACTGCAGCTCAAGGAGGCCTGCCTGCCTCTGTAGACTCTACCTCTGGGGACAGGGCATAGCCAAACAAAAGGCAGCAGAAACCTCTGCAGATTTAAATGTCCCTGTCTGACAGCTTTGAAGAGAGTAGTGGTTCTCCCAGCACAGAGTTTGAGATCTGAGAACGGACAGACTGCCGGCTCAAGTGGGTCCCTGACCCCCAAGCAGCCTATCTGGGAGATACTCCCTACTAGGGGCAGACTGACACCTCACACCTCACATGACCAGGTACCCCTCTGAGACAAAGCTTCCAGAGGAACGATCAGACAGCAACATTTGCTGTTCAGCAATATTCACTCTTCTGCAGCCTCTGCTGCTGATACCTAGGCAAACAGGGTCTGGAGTGGACCTTGAGCAAACTCCGAAAGACCTGCAGCTGAGGGTCCTGACTGTTAGAAGGAAAACTAACAAACAGAAATGACATCCACACCAAAAGCACATCTGTACATCACCATCATCGAAGACCAAAGGTAGATGAAACCACAAAGATGGGATAAAAGCAGTGCAGAAAAGCTGAAAATTCTAAAAATCAGAGTGCCTCTCCCCCTCCAAAGGAACACAGCTCCTTGCCAGCAAAGGAACAAAGCTGGATGGAGAATGACTTTGACGAGTTGAGAGAAGGCTTCAGATGATCAAACTTCTCCGAGCTAAAGGAGGAAGTTCGAACCCATTGCAAAGAAGCTAAAAACCTTGAAAAAAGATCTGATGAATGGCTAACTAGAATAACCAATGTAAAGAAGTCCTTAAATGACCTGAGAGAGCTGAAAACCATGACACGAGAACTATGTGACAAATGCACAAGCTTCAGTAACTGACTTGATCAACTGAAGAAAAGGTATCAGTGATTGAAGATCAAATGAATGAAATGAAGCAAGAGGAGAAACTGAGAGAAAAAAAGAGTAAAAGGAAATGAAGAAAGTCTCCAGGAAATATGGGACTATGTGAAAAGACCAAATCTATATCTGATTGGTGTACCTGAAAGTGACGGGGAGAATGGAACCAAGTTGGAAAACACTGCAGGATATTATCCAGGAGAACTTCCCCAACATAGCAAGGCAGGTTAACATTCAAATTCAGGAAATACAGAGAACGTCACAAAGATACTCCTTGAGAAGAGCAACTCCAAGACACATAATTGTCAGATTCACCAAAGTTGAAATGAAGGAAAAAAATGTTACGGGCAGGCAGAGAGAAACGTTGGGTTACCCACAAAGGGAAGCCCATCA
>NW_012101454.1:1000326-1000718 GCF_000951045.1 Mandrillus leucophaeus
ACTACTGGGTACATAACGAAATGAAGGTAGGAATAAAGATGTTCTTTGAAACCAATGAGAACAAAGATGCAACATACCAGAATCTCTGGGACACATTTAAAGCAGTGTGTAGAGGGAAATTTATATCACTAAATGCCCACAAAAGAAAGCAGGAAAGATCCAGAATTGACACCCTAACACCACAATTAAATGAACTAGAGAAGCAAGAGCAAACACATTCAAAATCTAGCAGAAGGCAATAAATAACTAATATTAGAGCAGAACTGAAGGAGATAGAGACACAAAAAAACTCTCAAAAAAAAAAAAATCAATGAATCCAGGAGCTGGTTTTTTGAAAAGATCAACAAAATTGATAGACTGCTAGCAAGACTAATAAAGAAGAAAAGAGAGAA
>NW_012101454.1:1002538-1061693 GCF_000951045.1 Mandrillus leucophaeus
CAAGAAAAAAGCAAACAACCCCATCAAAAAGTGGGCAAAGGATATGAACAGACACTTCTCAAAAGAAGACATTTATGCAGCCAAGAGACACATGAAAAAATGCTCATCATCACTAGCCATCAGAGAAATGCAAACCAAAACTACAATGAGTTACCATCTCACACCAGTTAGAATGGCAAACATTAAAAAGTCAGGAAACAATAGTTGCCGGAGAGGATGTGGAGAAAGAGAAACACTTTTATACTGTTGGTGGGACTGTAAACTAGTTCAACCATTGTGGAAGACAGTGTGGCGATTCCTAAGTGATCTAGAACTAGAACTACCATTTGACCCAGTCATCCCATTACTGGTATATACCCAAAGGATTATAAATCATGCTGCTATAAAGACACATGCACACGTGTGTTTATTGTGGCACTATTCACGATAGCAAAGACTTGGAACCAACCCAGTCAAAAATGCAAACTTGGGGAGGGCAGAAAGATCACACACAAGGCTGCCGCTTCACACCTGGAGCATTGCACTGGGGTGGGGCAGTGGCGCTCCACACTTCCCAGACTGTGGCAGCTTGGGCAGAGGCGCTCAGCATTTCCTAGATGGTGTGGGGGTGGGGCAGAGGCGCTCCTCACTTCTCAGATGGTGCTGCCGCCTGTCTGAGATGCTCCTCACTTCCCAGAAGGTTCCGCAGATAGAAGATTAGCACACGTATGATTATTGCAGCATTATTCACAATAGCAAAGACATTGAACTAAATGCCCATTAATGATAGACTGGATTTAAAAAATGTGGTACATATACACCATGGAATGTTATGCAGCCATAAAAAGGAATGAGATCATGTCCTTGCAGGGACATGAATAAACCTGGAAGCCATTATCCTCAGCAAACTAACACAGGAAGAGAAAACCAAACACCACATGTTCTCACTTGTAAGTGGGATTTGAACAATGAGAACACATTGACACTGGGAGGGAACAACGCATACTGCTGGGCGGGACCTGCGGTGGGGGGGAAAGGGGACAGAGAGCATCAGGACAAATAGCTAATGCATGTGGGGCTTAAACCTAGGTAACAGGTTGATAGGTGCAGCAAACCATCATGACACAATGTATACCTATGTAACAAACCTCCACGTTCTGCACACGTATCTTGGAACGTAAAGTTAAAAAAAAGAAAAAAAAAAGGAAAATTCAGTAAATTAAGGAAAAACAAAATCACACAAATAGAGAAAGAAAGCAACCCTTGACAATCAGAGGGCAGCCAGGTATGGTTTTCAAGTAAAAACAGAATAGTGTTTTTGGCAAGGTAGTCTTCTATCTCTGATATTCTTTCTTCCACTTGATCAATTTGGTTATTGATACTTGTGCATGCTTCACAAAGTTCTTGTGCTGCATTTATGTTCCTCTCTGAACTGGTTATTCTAGTTAGCAGTTCCTCTAACCTTTTATCAAGGTTCTTAGCTTCTTTGCATTGGGTTAGCACACGCTCCTTTACTTCAGCGAAGTTTGTTATTAACTAACTTCTGAAGCCTACTTCTGTCAATTTGTCCATCTCATCTTCCATCCAGTTCTGTGCCCTTGCTGGAGAGGTGTTGTGATCATTTGGAGAAGAAGAGGCACTCTGGCCTTTTGGTTTTTGAGTGTTTTTTCGTTAATTCTTTCTCATCTTCATGAGTTTGTCTAGTTTCAATCTTTGAGGCTGCTGACCATTGGATGAGGTTTTTGTGGGGACTTTTCTTGTTGATGCTGTTGTTGCTTTCTCTTTGTTTTTCTTTCAATAGTCAGATCCCTCTTCTGTAGGACTGCTGTGGTTTGCTAGGGGTTTACTTCAGGCCCTATTCATTTAGTTCATTCCTGCACCTAAAGATGTCACTCGAGGAGACTGGAGAACAGCAAAGATGGGTGCCTGCTCCTTCCTCTGGGATCTCTGACCTCAAGAGGCACTAACCTGATGCCAGTAAGAATGCTCCTGTATGGGATGTCTGACAACTCCTGTTGAGGGGTCTCACCCAGTTGGGTGGCATGGGAAACAGTACCCATTTAATGAAGCATTTTGACTGTCCTTTGGTTGAGGGGGTGTGCTGCTCTGGGGGAAACCCACTTGTCTGGGCTGCCGGGATTCCTCAGAGCTGGCAGGAGGAAAGATTAAGTCTGCTAAGTCTGCTGGTCTGTGGAGACAATGACCACTCCTCTCCCTGGGGGTTCAGACCCAGGGAGATCAGTGTTCTGTCCCTGAGCCCCTGGCTGCAGTTGGAGTTCCTGCAGGGAGGCCCTACAGTTGCAGAGTTGGCTGCCGCCTCTCCCCCAAGGAGCTCAGACAGCTTAGGCAGCAGGTAGCTACAGCAGTGGTGATGGCTACTCCTTCCCCTGTGAACTCCACAGGCTTAGGCAGATTCTAACTGAGTGGCTCTTGAGAATCTGCATGGCTCTATGGTTGGAACCCAAGGCACCAGTGGCATGGGCTCACAAGTGGGATCTTCCTATCCATGCATTGCACAGTTCCGTGGAAAAAGCATGTTGTTCCAGGCTGGGTAGCATGCTTACTCACCACCTCCCTTAGCTGGCAGTGGGGGCTCCCTGCCCTGTGTGGCTCTCAAGTGAGCCTCAGCACCACGCTACTACTCTTCCTTCTCTCCATGAGTCACACCCACCAGCCATCTATTCAGTCCTAATGACAGAACCAGGATACCTTGGTTGCTGGTGCAGGATTCACACACTGTTTTGGATCTTTTCAGTGGGAGTTTCTGATCGCTGTTGCTTCTAGTTGACCACCTTGGCCCTGTCCCCTGAAATTTTTTATATGACCCATAATATGGTCTATTTGGACAATGTTCCATGTTTATTGACTCATCTTTCTATAATATCTCGCTTTATCTCAGATATTGTTTTTTGATGTTATTATGTATTATAGCTACTACAAATTTCTTTGGACTGTTGTTTACATAGTATATTTTAAAAATTATTTTAAACTGTCTGTGGTGGAGAACATGATGAATTGCAAAGGATCATGAAGAAATTTGGAAGATGATGATATTCAGTATCTTGATTGGCAGTTCTGTCACAAGAGTTGTGTATCTGTTTAAACTTGTATACACAAATTGAACACAGTTTTTTTTTTTTTTTTTTGGTACAAAGATTATACTTCAAAATGGTTGATTACATGTGAAAAAATGGTTGATTAAAGATAGAAAATAGTAACAAAATCTAGAAAATTATCAAGTATTTGGATATTAATACTCTTCTAAATAAACCATTGCAATCATTGTAGGTTTAAAGAAAAATCATAAAATAGAAACAGAAAATAGAAAAGATCATGAAATCTAAAATATTTTGAACTGTAAAATAATGAAAATTTTTTATATCAACATATGCAGCACGGAACTATAGCAATGGTTAAAGAAGAATCTATAGTTTAAATGTTCATATTATACACAAAACATTTAACAATATGGATCTAACTTTGTACCTTAGAAACCTAAAAGCAAAACTTAAATATATAGGAAATCAAAAGAAAGAAACTATAAAGATAAGAGCAGAAATCAATAAAATTAAAAATGACAAATAGAGAAAATTAACAAAGCAAAAAGTTTGTTTCTATAAAGTATTAATACAGTTAGTAAATCTCTGGATAGGAGGCATGTTATTTGTTTTCATCTGGGACATGAACAAACATACCAAAGAAAATTGGATATGTCAGTGTTCTTGATTATGCTATTTTTGTACCTTGAGTATTGCCATGATCACTATGGATATTTATCTTTGTTAACAGCTGTAGGTAAAATTTGAAGGATACATAGAAGTTTACTGTATAATAGTGAAAGTAAGGCAAGGACACTAACAGCATCCATGCAATGGTATCAAATTATGAACAAGCATGTTGTGGTCACACTTTATGAAAAAACATTTAAAACTTGGAAATAAAGTCAAGAGAATGTAGTCTCTCCTTTCAATGTCATACTCTATCATTATTTAATACATATCTATGATATTTCTTTCAGAAAATTAAACTAGCACATTTACTTGTGTTTTATCTTGCTCTTTACTATTTGATTAGAGCCTAAAC
The DNA here is from genome assembly GCF_000951045.1 of Mandrillus leucophaeus. NCBI lineage: Eukaryota > Metazoa > Chordata > Mammalia > Primates > Cercopithecidae > Mandrillus > Mandrillus leucophaeus. The sequence continues at coordinate 1,006,601 of NW_012101454.1, forward strand.
ACTACAAAATTCATGTTATCTTATAGATTTCTGTCTGACAGAAAAGATAACTTCCACAATTATGTCAGGTCTTGTTTGTTTTTTAACTGTGAAGTAACCAGTTTTACATATAACCTAGCAATCTAATTCTAATATTACTTTACTCAAGTTCCTTTAAATAGATGCTTCCACAAAATGCTTTTTGAATTATCTCTGCCATTTCACTTGCTGATGTTGAAAGCCAGTTCTCCGTGGGTCTCTCACATTTTTGTATGTCTTATAAGCAGAGATACTGGCTACCTTTGTTCAGAATTATCTTTTCAAAAATGTTTGTATAGCAAACAGCCTTAAAAGATATAGTATTTATTTCCAGAGCAAAGTGCAGGTTTGCTTATAGCCTTTGGAAGATATAAATAGGTCTCCCTCCAGATCAAGGGTAAGTCATTCTTAGTGTGTATCATAAGAGATATTAATAATACAAGCTCAGAGTTCTCCTAGTCTCCTAGAATGCAACCCACTGCATGTGCAGGTGTCCCCTAGCCTTATTCATACTACTGTGTGGAAACTGATTTGGAGAACTAGTACTAAATATTCTTATGCACATGCTGCTTGCTATACCATGAGTAATAAACTTCCTTTTGCTTCTGACCCAGGGGTCTTGTGATTTCTGCCAGCACTTATGAGTCCTTGAAAGGCAACTGTTTACCTTACAAGTAGAGAAAAATCACAAACCCTTCAGGGTTCTTGATAGGTTGCTCATTAGTTAAAAAATAGACAAAATATTTGACTTGTGTTCATTCTAATCTGTTTAAGAGTTTTGTTTCAATTATTTGAAAGTCATACTGTAACACACTGATAAGTCATCCATAAAGATACTCGAATGGACTTACTGCTGAATTCGATAAAACTGCATTGTCTATGAAGTTAACTTAATGGGCTACTTACTTATGCCTTAGCATGTCTTTTCTTGACTCCTGTAGTGATTCCTCATCAATCATGGCATTATACTTTTGCTGATACACTGTTTCTCTAGTTGGTTTTTTTCCCCTTTGTTTTTGCTTTCTCATTTTGTTTTCTCTTCTGGTTCTTGGTAAATTCTGTAGTTGGCCTATGTCTCGCGTAGTTTGGTGTTTGGGCTAAGTCACTTTCTACATCTAGGAGCAGGGACAAGTGGTCGTGTAAGATGGTCTTGACTGCATAGTCAGATGAGCACCTTGTATACACATGAATCTCATTTGTGTGTGGACAATAAATTTTTTCTTGTTGATTACAATAATGATTGGTAATCTGTTTTTATGATATTACATTTAGTCATCTCTGCAAGAGCAATGGGGAGGAATTCCTTTTCAGGTGAGAGATAACAGAGAACATGACTTGTTTTTCTGTTTGACTATTGTGTCCATTAGAAAGAAGAATAGGCTTTTGATATGAGGACTATAGAGTTTTTGGTTCTGTATTTATTTTCTCCTGTGGATGAAGTTGCTAAACTAAATCTGCAAACTCTTTCTGTGTGTTTTTGTGAGTGAGGAAGATCCTTACCTCTTGGTGGGTGATTTTGAATATTTTCCTACTTCCAGATGGTATCAATAAATTAGATTATAAAGTTTTAGAAAATAAAAGAAGTCTTTTGTTTTTTACAATCTAATAACTTATTACATAAATCTAATATTCCTAGAATTTCTAAAAATTAACAAAACTAAATTTTAATGTTATATATGATAGTCTATTAAAAATTACTTTCTTGTGAAGTTTAGTTCAAAAGAACTTTTATATAAGAATTCAAATCCACATAATTAAGGTGAAACCTTAGACAAGTCAAATTGGGTTCGTAATTTAGGTTTAAATCATCATTTCTCCACTTTGGCACTATTGACATGTTGGTGTAGATAATAAGAACTCAAAATATTACGGTATTTGAAAACATATCTCTCATTACATTTTTAGTTAAATATTTGTTATCTAAAAAAAATTGTGGAAACAAAAATGAATTACTGGACTCATGAAACAAACGTAAGAAAACTTAAACATTTAAATCATGAAAAATTAGACTTTTACTAACAAAAATATTTTGCTAAAAATTTTCACATATTGATAAAATTAGAAGACAGTGTTCATTGTAAAATTAAATTACTCTTAAACTGAAGTATGCATCAGAGACTTGCAACAGCAGAATTGATCAAGCAGAAGAAATGGTTAGTGAGCTTGAAGATAGGCTATTTGAAAATACACAGAGGAGATAAAAGAAAAAAGAATTTAAAAGAATGCCTTAAGATTTGGAAAATAGTCTCAAAAGGGCAAATCTAAGAATTACTGGCTTTAATGAAGATGCTAAGAACAACTCAACCAGGGAGACCCTAACCCAGTGGTGCTAGAGAAATTAAAGACACACACACAAATACAGCATGTGGAGTGGGAAATCAGGGGACACATAGCTTTCAGAGCTGAAAGCCCTGAACGGAGATATACCCACATATTTATTGACAGCAAGCCAGTGATAAACATTGTTTCTATAGATTATAGATTAACTAAAAGTATTCCTTACGGGAAACAAAGGGATGGGCTGAGACAAAGGGATGGGCTCTGGCTAGTTATCTGCAGCAGGAACATGTCCTTAAGGCACAGATAGCTTATGCTATTGTTTGTGGTTCAGGAATGCCTTTAAGCAGTTTTCCACCCTGGGTGGGCCAGGTGTTCCTTGCCTTCTTTCTAGTAAACCCACAACCTTCAGCGTGGGCATCATGGCCATCACAAACATGTCACACTGCTGCAGAGATTTTGTTTATGGCCAGTTTTAGGGCCAGTTTATGGCCAGATTTGGGGGCCTATCCCCAACATGTTACCCTCCTTGTTTTTGCAGGGCAGTAAAAACAAAGGCAGCTTTACCACAGTGAGCTACTATTTGCAGGAGTCAGGATCCACATCTGCAGACTACACAAAGATAACACAGACTAATAACACAATCATCATTGAAATCACAGGTCCTTCAAGTGTTTTTATCTATTTAATGGGTTACTAGCTGCTAATCTGTCTGCATCTCTTTCAAGCACTCCAGTTCCTGGCATTAAGGTTAGGTGTGCCTGGGATGCTTTAAATATTTGTTCTTTTAATTTTGCAATATCCAAAGACAAGTTTGTAGAGTGTCCTTCTAGATGCTTTCTTATTCTTTCCCAAATTTTGATCTTATTTAGAGTCATTAATAGTTTCCACAAATCCCTATGTTTAGTGAGGTTGAGGTGCCACTACACCATCATGTTTCCAGGTAATAGGAACTCTTACTATATTTCTTACTATTTCTACCATCTGACCATTTTGTTTAGCCCAGCTGAACCTAGTATGGCCTTGGCATGCAGGCTGAGAGGGGCAATTTAGGCTAAACATCCCCTTAGGGGACCAATCAATAATGATTCCATAGGAATCATTGCACAGCACCTCTGCCTGTTCTGCAATGCAAACTTCCCAAACAAGTACATTCATTATTTCTGACCAGATCCAATTCTGTTTACAAATAGTTTTTGAGGGCAGTATGCCTCAATTATAGTAGCAGATTTATTACGGTAAATACTGAGATTAGAAAGCATGTGTAACTGTGTCATACAGTGATTACATCCATACATTATTAACAGCCAAGATTGATAAATATGCCCAATAAGTATAATTACTCTCTGTGTCAGCCCTTGTTGAAGGAATACTTATGGCAGTGGTGATCACCGCTATCATAGCTGTCATTAAATTACTTATTGTGACTGGTTGTCCCACTTTCCTCATTTTTTCTTCTGCCATCTGTGACAGCTTCTTGATCTGTCCCCAGGTATGTGGCTGTGTTGAATGGATGTTGCTCATGACAGTTGGGGTCCTCCTCAGCATCAGCCTCAACATGGCTGCAACTAGGGGGTCCTTGGGATCCTCCCAGAATCTCTTCTTCAGCATCTGGCTCATGATAAGGTTTCAGGTGTCTTGATGGTATCCAAATTGGCTGCTGGTTTTGGCCTGGAGAAACACAAGCATAACCTCTACCTCAAGTTATTATTTTACCTATTTCCCAACTTTTTGTTATCAGCTCTCTCCTCCAAACCAGTTGTTCTGCTTCTGTCTTTGCAGTTGGTTTCTGTGGATGCTGTTCAGCTGCTGATAGCATCTGGCCTTTAGGCAGGCTCAAAAACTTTGAGGTCAATAATGCTAGATTCAATTGCATATGGGCTGTCCCGTAATCCCTGTTTCCCCCTTTCTGCTTTTGCAATTGTTGTTTTAGGGAGACATTCATTTGTTCTACAATGGCTTCTCCTTGAGAATTATATGGGATACCAGTAATGTGTTTAATATTCCATGTAGAGAAAGATGTAGCTAGAGCTTGGCTAGTATAGCCTGGGGCATTATCTCTTTTAATAGAAGTTGAAATGCCCATCACTGCAAAACACTGCAAAAGGTGACATTTAACACAGGCAGAAGACTCTCCTGATTGGCCCAGACAAAGTGAGAAAAGGTGTCCACACATACATGTACATAAGCTAGTCTCCCAAATGAGGGAACATGTGTGACATCCACTTGCCAAAGAGAATTATGTACCAGTCCTTGAGGATTAACTCCTCCTGTAAAAGATGAGGAATGTACCATTTGGCAAGTTGGGCATTGCTGGATAATAGCTTTAGCTTTTTTCCAGGTAATGCTGTATCTGCATTTGAGACTAGAGGCATTAATATGGATTAAATTGTGAAAGTGTCTAGCATTAGATATTGCAGTAGCAACTAGGTGATCAGCAATTTGATTCCCTGCAGTCAAAGGTCCTGGAAGAGGTATGTGAGCCCTAATGTGAGTGATGTAAAAAGGGTGCATTCTACTCCTGACTGCTGTTTGCAATTGGGTAAATAAAGTCATCAGTTGTTCATCTGTGTGAAATCATAACTGAGCATTTTCAATTAATTGTGTGGAATGAACCACGTATGAAGAATCAGAAATCACATTAATAGGCATATTAAAAACAGTCAATACTGCAATTACAGCTACAAGTTCTCCTTTTTGAGCTGAAGTATAGGGCATCTGAAGAACTTTATTTACCTTTTGAGCCAGAATAAATTTTACCATTACTAGACCCATCCATAAAAACATTTTCAGCACCTTCAATTGGTTTAAATTTAGTTTTTTTAGGGAGAATCCAATTGTTAATTTCAAAAATTGAAACAGTTTCATTTTAGGAAAATGATTATCAAGAATACCCACAAAGTCAGCTAAATGGGTTTGCCAAGTAAGACTATTTATAAAAACTTGCTGTATTTGTGACTTCGTGAGAGGGACAATGATTTTTCCAGGATCATATCCACGTAATTTAACAATCCAAGTTCTCCCATTTCCTATCATAGTAGCAATTTGATCCAAATAAGGAGTTGGAGTCTGTGAATTAGTATGTGGAAGAAAAAGCTGCTCTACAAGATCTTACTCTTGAACAATAACACCAGTAGGTGAATGCTGAGTTCAAAAAATTAGCAAATCTAGAGTCTTCTCTGGATCTATTCTATTTATTTGAGCTTTATGGACTTGCTTTTCAACCAGCTGTAACTCTGCCTCAGCTTCTTTTGTTAATTGCTGAGGGCTAGTGAGAATAGGATCTCCTCTAAGGAGAGAAAATAGATTAACCATGGCATAGGTAGGAATGCCTAGAGCAGGTCATATCCAATTAATGTCCCCTAGTAATTTTTGAAAGTCATTTAATGTTTTCAATTGATCTCTACGTATGGCTACTTCCTGTGGCACAATGGTAGTGTCATTTACTAAGGTCCCCAAGTAGGAGTAAGGAGTAGTAGTCTGAATTTTGTCAGGAGTTATAATTAAACCAGTGCGAGAAATCAAATTTTGCAAGTGATCATAACATTGGAGTGATATTTCTTGAGTGGGGGCAGCACAAAGTATATCATCCATATAATGAATAATGTAACACTCTGAAAATTTTTTGCAAGTAGATTCAATTGCTTGCCCTACATATGTCTGGCAAATTGTTGGGCTGTTTAACATGCCTCGTGGCAACACTTTCCAATGAAAATGCTTAGCAGACTGCAGGTTGTTTACTGCAGGAATTGTAAATGCAAACCATTCACAGTCTTGCTCAGCTAAGGGGACAGTAAAGAAACAGTCTTTTAAATCTATGACTATTAAAGGCCAGTTTTTTGGAATCATAGCAGGAGAAGGCAGTCCTGGCTGCAATGTCCCCATAGGTTGTATAACTGAATTAATGGCTCTGAAGTCAGTTAACATTCTCCATTTACCTGATTTTTTCTCAATTACGAAAACTGGAGAATTCCAAGGGGAAAATGTCGGAGCTATGTGTTCTTTTTCTAATTGTTCAGTAACCAAGTCCACTAAAGCCTCCGGTTTCTCCTTACTGAGTGGCCATTGTTCTATCCAAATTGGCTTATCTGTTAACCATTTTAAAGGTATAGGTTCTGGAGGCTTAACAATGGCTGCCATCAAAAATGACATCCCAAATGTTGGTGGGAACTTTGTCTTTCTGCTTGAAGCAGTTCCTTCAAACCTTGCAAATTTTTTCCTAGTCCCATACCAGGGACATACCCCATTTCATGCATCATATGTTGACTTTGAGGGCTATATAATTGTTCTGGAATTAGAACCTGTGCTCCCCATTGTTGTAATAAATCTCTCCCCTATAAATTTATACGTATAGAAGTTACAATTGGTTGAATAGTCCCAGGTTGTCCATTGGGTCCTTCACAATGCAAAATATAACTACTTTGATATACTTCAGAGGCTTTACCAACTCCAACTATGTTAAACTGAGCGGGTTGAATTGGCCACATGGATGGTCAGTGCTGCAGAGAAATGATTGAAATGTCTGCTCCTGTATCTATCAAACCTTTAAATTTCTTTCCCTGAGTAGTTATTTAACAGGTAGGATGTTTATCAGTAATTTGATTCACCCAATAAGCTGCTTTGCCTTATTTGTGCTTCCAAATCCTCCTGTTCATTTGATTTCACTTTTCCCCATTTCCACATACGGCACATTCAGGAGTTGTACTATATACTCTCCTGGCTCTGCTTTCCAGGGAAAAGGAGTAGATATAACAATTTGAATTTCCCCATTGTAATCTGAATCAATGACTCTTGTATGTACTTGCACTCCTTTTAACTTTAAACTAGATCTACCTAGAAGTAATCCTATCATCCCTGCTGGCAAGGGTCCACAGACCCCTGTTGGAACTTTTTGTGGGGGTTACCCAGGCAGAATGCTCACAGCTTTTGTGCAGCATTAATCTACTGAGGCACTGCCAGCTGTGGCAGGGGACAGACATTGCAAAGGGGTGAGGGAATGGCCTGAGCCAGAAATGCCCCAGTTTGGAATGGAGCCTGGGACGGGCCCCTCATGGCATTTCTCAAAATTGGGTTCCCATCTTTATCAAATTTAGAATGACACTGATTGGCCCAGTGCTTTCCTTTTTTGCATTTTGGACATATTTCAGGCTCAACAGTTTTCTTTTTTCCCCATCTGGTGGCCTGACTCACTGATTTTTTCTACATTCTTTTTTAGTATGACCATGCTTCCTACAGTTAAAACAAGCTCCAGGAAATTGAGTATTTCCTTTACCCACTCTCAGTCCTGACATTGCCTGGGCTAGCAGAGTAGCCTTATGCAGATTACCTCCTATACTGTCACAGGCCTTGATATAATCAACTGAATGTGCTTTACCTCAAATAGGTCACAGAGCAGCCTGGCACTCAAGATTATCATTATCAAAAGCTAATAACTGTAACACTATATCCCCAGCAGCCAAATCTACAATCACCTTTTTAAGAGACTCCTGTAACCAAGCTATAAAATCTGCATACGGTTCTTTTGGTCCCTGTTTTACAGCACTAAAAGAAGGGTATTGTTCTCTGCCTGAAGTGATTTTTTCCCAAGCTCTAATGCACACTCCTCTAAGCTGTTCTATGGCATCATCCTGCATGACCACTTGTGCATCTAAACCAGCCCAGCTGCCAACCCCCAAAAGTTGGTCTGCAGTTACATTAATTTGAGGTTGGACCTGGGCATTGTGAGCAACCTGAATGAAAGTTTCATCTGCCCAACAAGTTTGAAATTGTAGGAACTGAGCAGGAGTCACGCAAGCTCGAGTAAGAGCATCCCAGTCAGTAGGAATCATCCAACTGGAAACAGTAACATTCTTTAACAGTCCCATTACAAAAGGAGAACGTGGTCCATAGTGATTAATAGCTTATTTAAATTCTTTGAGCAATTTAAAAGGAAAAGGCTCAAATGTAGCTATAGTATTTCCTGGTTGATCTGGGGAGTGTATCCTAACAGGGAACTGCCAAGCCTCTATATCACCCTCATGTCTAGCTTGCTGGATTCCTGCCTGAATAGAACTGAGAGTGGTAGCTCAAGGCACTGCTCAAACAGTCACTTTTCACCCAGTGTCCTCTGGAAAAGAAAGATCTGGAGGGTCAGGTCACTCTTTTTCTTCAAAATAATGAGGTGGTGCAGAAGGATAGGGACAAACCTCTCCCTCCTTTGCCGCTGTAGCTTTAGCTGGCAAACAAACCTCTCTGTCACCTCTTCTGTTATTTCGTTTTACTTTCCTTCCTTCTCATCATTAGTATGAAGGTTCCAAGGTGGAATGAACCAGAGCCCACACTTGTTCCATTGTTACCCTGATGCTTCCATGCTCCCCTTCTTACTCACCATGGGGATTGCTTAAAAGTACTTGTGTGTCCTCCAGCTTCTTCCACATTTTCCAACCGTCACTCTGGTGACCCTTCAACCTGGGTTCAAGCCCCAGTATAGGCACCACTTGCCGAGACAAGCTCAGTTGGGGAGACCCTTACTCAGCGGCGCTAGAAGAATTAAATACATACACACAAATACAGCATGTGGAGTGGGAAATCAGGGGACTCATAGCCTTCAGAGCTGAGAGCCCTGAACAGAGATTTACCCACATATTTATTGACAGCAAGCCAGTGATAAACATTGTTTCTGTAGATTATAGATTAACTAAAAGTATTCCTTATAGGAAACAAAGGATGGGCTCTGGTTAGTTATCTGCAGCAAGATCATGTCCTTAAGGCACAGATCACTCGTGTTATTGTTTGTGGTTCAGGAATGCCTTTAAGCAGTTTTCCGCCCTGGGTGGGCCAGGTGTTCCTTGCCCTCATTCTGGTAAACCCACAACTTTCAGTGTGGGCATAATGGCCATCACAAACATGTCATAATGCTGCAGAGATTTTGTTTATGGCCAGTTTTAGGGCCAGTTTATGGCCAGATTTGGGGGCCTATCCCCCACATGAAGAGGTAGAGAGAGAGACTGGGGTAGAAATTGTATTCAGAGAGACAACACAGAGCTTTCCAAACCTACAGAAAGATATCAATATTTAAGTACAAGAAGATTGTAGAACACCAAACAGGCTTAACTCAAATAAGCCTACCTCAGGACATGTAACAATCAAACTTCTAAATATCAAGGATAAAGAAATGATTCTAGAAGCAGCAAGATAAAAACAAAAACAAAAACAAATAACATATAATAGAGGTGCTCCACTATGTCTGGCAGCAGACTTTTCAGTGGAAACCTTACAGGACAGGAGAGAGTGTCATGTTATATTTAAAGTGCTGAAGGAATAAACCTTTTATCCTAAAATAACATGTCTGGCAAAAATATCTTTCAAATATGAAGGAGAGGCTGGCTACAGTGGCTCACACCTGTAATCCCAGCACATTGGGAGGCCAAGGCAGGTGGATCAGTTTAGGCCAGGAATTTGAGACCAGCCTGGCCAACATCGTGAAACCCTGCTTCTACTAAAAATACAAAAATTAACTGGGTGTGGTGGCACATGCCTGTAATTCCAACTACTTGGGAGGATGAGGCATGAGAATCACTTGAACCTATGAGGCAGAGATTGCATTGAGCCAAGAGCATGCCATTGCACAAAAAAAGAAAACAACAACAACACAAGCAAAACTATGAAGGAGAAAGACTTTCCCAAACAAAAGCTAAAACCTGAGGGATTTCATCAACACCAGAAATGCTAAAGGAAGAAATGCTAAAGGAAGTTCCTCCATCAGAAAGGAAAGGATGTCAATGAGCAACAAGAAATCATCTGAAGGTACAAAATTCACTAGTAACAGTAAGTACACAAAAAATGCAGAATATTGTAACACTGTAATTGTAGTGTATCAACTATTCATATCATAAGTAGGAAAGCTAAAAGATAAACCTATGAGAAATAGTAATTATAACAACTTTTAAATAGTACAATAAGACATAAATAGAAACAACAAAAAGTTAAAAAGTGGGGGAGATGAAGTTAAAGTATAGTTTTTATTAGTTTTCTCTTTACTCATTTGTTTGTTTTAGCAATCATAGTTAAGTTGTCATCAGTTTAAAATCATGGGTTATAAGATGCTATTTGCAAGCCTCATGGTAACCTCAAATCAACAAACCTACAACAGACACACAAAAAAATAAAAAGCAAGAAATCAAAACATACTACCAGAGAAAATCACTTTCACAAAAAGGAAGAGAGGAAGGAAGGAAGAGAGATCACAAAACAACCAGAAAACAAATTTTAAAATGACAGGAGTAAGTCCTTACTTATCAATAATAACACTGAATGAAAATGAACTAAACTCTCCAATCAAAAGACACAGAGAGGCTGAATGGATTAAAAACAAAACAAAACAAGATACAACTATCTGCTGCCTACAAGAAACATACTTCACCTACAAAGACACATAGACTGAAAACAAAGGGATAGAAAAAGATATTTCATGTCAATGGAAATCAAAAGAGAACAGGAGTAGCTATACTCAGATAAAATAGATTTTAAGACAAAGACCATAAAAAGAGACAAAGAAGTTCATTATATAATGATAAAGGGGTCCATTCAGCAAGAAGATATAATTATAAATATATATGCACCAGACACTGGAGTGCCCACATATATAAAGTAAATTATTATGGGAGCTAAAGACAGAGATGATTACCAGAGGCTAAGAAGCATAGTGAGGAGTGGGGCGGGGAGTGGGGATAGTTAATGGTACAAAAGTATGATTAGATAGAATGAATAAAATCTAGTACTTGATAGCACAACAGGGTGACTACAGTCAACAATAATTTAAAAATATTACATATTTAAAAATCAGTAAAAGTGTATAGCTGGAATATTTGTATCACAAATATATGAAAATGCTTGAGCTGATCAATACACCATTTATTCTTATGTGATTGTTACATATTGTAGCCTGTATAAAAATATCTCATGTACCCCATAAATATTTATACCTATTATGTACTCATAAAAATTAAAAATAATTTTTAAAGTAAATAAATAAATAAATTACATTAATTTGTCCAAAGAATTGCCTATTTAAGTATACCTTTTCCTTTTTCAATTACAGACAATCTCAAATAAAATATCAAAAATTTAAAAGATTAAAATTTTGCCAAAAGCTCTTAAGTGTTGAGTTTTTCTTTATATGCAGGAAACAGACTATTAGTTGAACTCACAGTGAACTTTTCTTGAATCACACTTTTGACAAGAAAAAACATACCGAAAAAACCCACACAAACTGTTAATATTTTGTGTTTTGTTTGTTTGTGTGTTTGTTTTTTAGTTTTGGGAGTTCTTGACTTTATATCTGCACTAACCATTTCCAGAGTTTACACATAATGACAGAGCAGTGTTCATGAACAAATGAATATCCAAATTTTCAGAGAGATCAGAAAAAGAAAGGGAAAGAAAGAAGCAAGAGGAAGCCAGCTTAGGACAGATATGAAATTATTACTGTAACAGGCCAATTACCTAAATTCTATAAAAAGAAGACAAGGGTTAAATGACAGAAAACCTATCTTTACAATATACAATCTAGAAAAAGCATTACAGCTGATTTAAACAATAACTAGAGCCTTCAACCATTCCATCAAACCTTAATGATTAAAAACTTAATCATTAAGTTGGTTAAGTACCACTGGTCTGTTGGTACTTAACAGACCAGTGACACTACAAAGCAATCAAATAACAAGTCTGGAAAATAACCAGCTAACATCATGATACCAGGATCAAATCCACACATATCAATACTAACCTTGAATGCAAATGGGCTAAATGCCCCAATTAAAAGAAACAGCATGGCAAGCTGGGTAAAGAGCCAAGACCCACTGGTAGGTTATCTTCAAGAGACTCATCTCACATGCAATGATACACATAGGCTCAAAATAAAGAGATGAAGAAAAGTCTACCAAGTAAATAGAAGACAGAAAAAAGCAGGGGTTGCAATCCTAGTTTCAAACAAAACAGACATTAAACCAACAAAGATAAAAAGACAAAAAGGCATTACATAATGGTAAAGGGTTAATTAAACAGGATCTAACTATCCTAAATATATATGCACCCAACACAGGAGCACCCAAATTCATAAAGCAAGTTCATGGAGACCTTCAAAGAGACTTAGACTCCCACACAATAGTAGTGGGAGACTTTAACAACTCACTGACAATATTAGACAGATCATTGCAACAGAAAATTAACAAAGATATTCAGGACCTGAAATCAGCACTGAATCAAATGGATCTGAAAGACATCTACAGGGCTCTCCATACTCTAAAATCAACCACATAATCAGAAGTAAAACACTTTCCAGCAAATACAAAAGAATTGTAATCATAACAATCTCTTGGACCACAGCACAATCAAATTAGAAAGCAAGATTAAGAAATTCACTGAAAAAACATATATTTACATGGAAATTTAATAACTTTCTCCTGAATGACTTTTAGATAAATTAATGAAATTAAGGCAGACATCAAGAAGTTCTTTAAAACTAATGAGAACAAAGATACAACATACTAAAATCTCTGGGACACAGATGAGGCAGTAGTAAGAGGGAAATTCACAGCACTTAATGCCCACATCAAAAAGTTAGAAAGATAGCAAGTTAACAACATAACATCACAACTGAAAGAACTAGAGAGCCCAGAGCAAACAAATCCCAAAGCAAGCAGGAGACAAGAAATAATCAAAATCAGAGCTGAACTGACGGAGATTGAGAAATGAAAAACAATTCAAAAGATCAACTAATCTAGGAGCTGTTTTTTTGAAAAAATTCATAAGCTAGACCACTGGCTAGACAAAGAAGAAAAGAGAGAAGAGCCAAATAAACACAATCAGAAATGACAAGGGGGATATTACCACTGACCCCACAGAAGTACAAACAACCATCAGAGAATATCATTAACTCCTCTAGGCATATAAACTGGAAAATCTAGAATAAATTGATAAATTCCTGGACCATACATCCAGGAAGGATACATCCAAGACTGGACCAGGAAGAAACTGAATCCCTAAAAAAGCCAAAAATGAGCTCTGAAATTGAGCCAGTAATAAGTAGCCTACAAACCAAAATAAGTCCAGGACCAGAAAAATTCACAGTTGAGTTCTACCAGATGTACAAAAAAGAGCTGGTACCATTCCTGCAGAAACTATCCCAAAAAAACTGAGGAGGAGGGACTCCTCCCCAATTCATTCTATAAGTCCAGCATCATCCTGATATTAAAACCTAGCAGAGACACAACAAATAAAGAAAAATTCAGGCCAATATCATTGATGAACATCAATGCAAAATCCTCAACAAAATACTGGCAAACCAAATCTAGCAGCCCATCAGAAAGCACATTTACCATGATCAAGTAGGCATTATCCTTGGGACGGAAGGGTGATTCAGCTTATGCAAATCAATAAATGTGATTCATCATATAAACAGAACTAAAGACAAAAAACACATGATTATGTCAATACATACACAAAAGGATTTTGATAAAATTCAAAACCCATTTATGTTGAAAACTCTGAATAAGCTAGGTATTAAAGGAACATACCTCAAAATAATAAGAGCCATCTATAACAAACCCACAGCCAACATCATTCTGAATGGCCAAAAGCTGGAAGCATTCCCCTTGAAAACCAGCACAAGACAAGAATTCCTTCTCTCACCACCACTCCTATTCAACATAGTATTGGAAGTCCTAGCCAGGGTAATAAGGTGAGAGAAAGAAATAAAAGGCATCCAAATAGAAAGACAGGAAGCCAAACTATCCCTATTTGCAGATGACATGATCCTATATCTAGAAAACTCCATAGTCTGAACCCAAAAGCTCCTTAAGCTGATAAACAACTTCAGTAAAGTCTCAGCATACAAAATCAATGTGCAAAAATAATTGGCATTCCTATACACCAACAGTCAAGCAGAGAGCCAAATCAGGAATGCAATCCCATTCAAAATTACCACGCAAAAATTTAAAATACCTAGGAATACAGCTAACCAGGGAGGCGAAAGATCTCTAGAAGGAGAACTATAAAACATCACTCAAAGAAATCAGAGATGACACAAACAAATAGAAAAACATTCTATGCTCATGAATAGAAAGAATCAATATCAGTAAACTGGCCATAGCATCCAAAGCAACTCATAGATTCAATGCTATTTCTATTAAACTATCATCAACACTGTTTGCAGAACTAGAAAAGCTATTTTAAAATTCATATGGAACCAAAAGAGAGCCCAAATAATAAAGACATTCCTAAGCACAATGAAAAAAAGCTGGAGGCATCACACTACTCAACTTCAAACTATACTACAGGGCTACAGTAACCAAAACAGCATGGTACAGGTACAAAAACAGACACATAAACCAATGGAACAGAATAGAGAACCCAGAAATAAAGCCACACACCTACAACTATCTGTTCTTCAACAAACCCAACAACAACAACAAGCAATGGGGAAAGGATTCCCTGTGAAATAAATGGTGCTAGGAGAACTGGCTAGCCATATGCAAAAGATTGAAACTGGACCCCCCTTTCTTACACCATATACAAAAATTAACTCAAGATGGATTAAACACTTAATGTAAAACCCAAAACTATAAAAACCCTGGAAAACAATCTAGACAATACCATTCTGGACATAGGAACAGGCAAATATTTCATAATGTAGACACAAAAAGCAATTGTAACAAAGGCAAAAATCAGAAACAACAAAGGGGTTACTACAACTGACCCCACAGAAATACAAACAACCATCAGAAAATATTATGAACACCTCTATGCACATAAACTAGAAAATCTAGAAGAAGTTGATAAATTCCTGGACCCATACATCCTCCCAAGACTGAACCAGGAAGAAATTGAATCCCTGAACAGGCCAAAAACAAGCTCTGAAATTGAGTCAGAGATAAAAAAACAAACAAACAACAACAATAACAAAAACATGACAAGTGGAAATTAATCAAACTAAAAAGCTTCTACAGAGAAAAAAAGAAAACTACTTATAGAGTGAACAGACAACCTACAGAATGGGAGAAAAAATTTGCAAACTATGCATCTGATAAAGGTCTAATATCCAACATCTATTATAAATTTGTTTACAGAACTTAACCAAATTTACAAGAAAAAAACAACTCCATGAAAGAGTGGGCAAAGAACATGAACAGACATTTTTCAAAAGTAGACAAGCATTTGGCCAACAAGCATATGAAAAAATGCTCAACATCACTGATCATTAGAGAAATGCAAATCAATACCACAATGAGATACCATCTCACACCAGTCAGAATGGCTACTATAAAAAAGTCAAAAAATAACAGATGCTGGCAAGGTTGCAAAGAAAAAGGAACATTTATACACTGTTGGTGGGAGTGTAAATTACTTCAACCATTGTGGAAGACAGTGTGGTGATTCTTCAAAGACCTGAAAATAGAACTACCATTGGACCCAGCAATCCCATTATGGGTATATACCCAAAGGAATATAAATCATTCTATTATAGTGGCATGCAAACACATACATTCCCTGCAGTACTAGTCACAATAGCAAAGACATGAAATCAACCTAAAAGCCAGTCAATAGTAGACTGGATAAAGAAAATGTGGTACATATACACCATAGAATACTATGCAGCCATAAAAAGTATGAGATCATGTCCTTTGCAGGAACATGGATGGAGCGGAGGTCACTATCCTTAGTAAACTAACGCAGGAACAGAAAACCAAATACAACATGTTCTCACCAACAAGTGGGAGCTAAATGATGAGAACACATGGACACATAGAGGGGAACAACACACACTGGGACCTGCTGGAGGGTGGAGGGTGGGAGGAAGGAGAGGATCAGGAAAAATAACTAATGGGTATTAGGCTTAATCCCTAGGTGACTAAATAATCTGTGCAACATACCCCCATGACAGAAGGTTACCCATATAACAAACCTGCGCATATACCACTGAACTTAAAAGTTAAAAAAAAAAGGTACTTAATCATCATCTAAGTAGGAAACCTTAGAGGGAAGGTAGGGGGTGGCAGAAACCTCTTATGTTAAAAAAGTGATCTCTCATTTGAACAGACAAACCAGAGAATCTCCTCCCAAAGTGTTTTTCCCCATTTATTCTAGTTTATCACTCAAATAATTCATATTGTTCATGTCAAAAATTCCCCAATGTGACCACAGTAATTTGTGAAATTAAGCCAGGAGTAAATGCATGTTTGGCCCAGAGTGTCAAAAAACAAATGAACAAAAAAAAGCAAAGACAAAAACAAACAATGACAACTACAATGCTAGGTAAGAATCTGGTCAATCACCAAGTCTGGCAGTCTAGAAAAAAATCAACAGCTCCAAGTAAAAGACATTAAATTAAGTAGTTATCAAAGAAACAACGGCAAGCCTGAGGAATGTTCTTATTAGGTTGAAGGTTGGTCCAAGGCAAAATTTTTTTCTATAAGGACACTGGTCTGATGAGATCTTCTGGACTTGTCAGCCTTGGGGGGTGCACTGAGAGACACACTTATTGAACCAATGATAATCCTTTTTCATCTTATAATTTTCTCCTAGGGACTCACAACAAAAAGAAACAAGAACAGAACAAGGGCCAAAACATTGTGGAATTAATCAGGAAGTTTCCCCACCAAATATGAGTTCTCAAATCTGATCAGATAATAAAAGGATTCCCGAGAGAGGAATTCTCTTTCCCAGCACACAAAATAAACTCAGTATTACAGGGCTTCAAATAAACATATTGGACCTGAGCCCCAGTGGAGGACCTACCTCATCACTGCAGCAGGAGAGACCCCTGAACATAAGACTCAGGAAGCTTCAAGGTTATGTATGATTTCCAACCTACAAGCCTTGAGCCATGGCAGGGACGGTGTTTCAATTACAGCTTGGGACCTCTAGGATCATCAACAGTCAATTCCCTAAAAGATCATCTGAAAAACCTATTGATCAAACAAAGCTAAGTTTATTAGACTTACTGTAATAAGGTAGAGCACGACATTTAAAGTCTTAGTCGTGGCTCAAAAGGGAGAGTTTAAGGAATATTATTTATAGGGTTTAGGGGGCTTGAGCTTATGAGATTTAGGGCAAGTCTTTCATGGCAGGTAACTGATTGTGACAAGTACAATTTTGACATAATAATTTGAAATTGGTGGCAGAATAAGGTGTATTGATGAGTAAACTTGACAGATAAGCAAGCAGTTTGCCTAAGGGATAAACTTATCATAATAGGAGCTGTTTATGCAAATGAGCAAAGTATTTGCCAGGACAAACTTGGTTTGCAGAAATTCCCCAACCAAACCATAAAATTTACTAGTTTATAGCCTTATTTTCCCGGGCTAGAATTCTCTTGAGCAGTTTTGTTATGATGGCACAGGTGGTCTGAGTTCTCAGAACCTTTTTATTTTGTGACCTCTGCCACAGCTTCCTCAATGGTATACCTGAAAGGTATCATTGACCTAAGATTATCTCCTATAAAAACATCACTTAGTATTTCAGAGGAATTTTTTTTATCTGTGCATTAGAATGTACCCTTTCCTTACAATGGTATTATCCTTTAACCTATCTGATAATATTTCTGTTTCTATTTCCTTGCAAAGGGGGTATTCGTTGTTAACAGATTAGACTTAGAAGTTTTGCCAGGGTTTGGATCTCTGATTCTTTCAGGATTCCTTTGTACATGGCCCATAAAGGAAGGCACTTTCTGGTGTATCTTTCCTTAACCTGTTCCCCTTCATGTCTAGCAAAAATTCCTCAAACTTCTAGGGCCAGTAAGAATTTTTTTCTGATTTTTAATGTTTTACAGATTTTTCCTCAAGAATCTATGCTGAAAAAAATTAAACAGCTTGCCCTTAAGATCCTTTGGAAGAAGCAAACAAGTTGAAGATTTTTCTTCTAACATGATTGATTGGTAAAATAATAATAATAAAAAAAAAGATTACAGATGACAGAATCCCTCTGGTCACTTTCTCATATAAGCTACTTCATTACTTTGGACTACAGCAAGAATTCCTTTGCCAACAGTGATGCAGTGAAGTAATTTGAACAGAAGCATGAAACACATTATTTCATTGCCTACATTTATTAAAACAGAGAAGTAAAACCTAATTTGACTCATTAAATATTAGAAACATTTTTGTCACTCATCTCGAAGGCTTTTTAATTTGACAAAGAAGGTGCAGAGGCAAACATAAACAGACAATGCAAATATACAGAGAATGATGGTACTATACACACAAGCATCAGTAGAAAGATCTCAGAAGAGTGCAAAAACTAAATAAAGCCATGAAGATGCCTGTAATTTAATTTAATGTCTTCTAATAGCTATAAAAATTTTAAATTCTAGAAGACCACTGCTTGGACCTTCACTGACCATGCTGTCCCAGGGGGTACTTTCTGCTGCCACCACAGCAGTGCCCTCTCTGAAGAACACAGCCCTCCTAGGTCCAGGGATATTGTAGGCAACAAGGACTTTTCTTACAGGGCAGCCAAGTCCTACCCTCTACTATCTCTTCCTGAATATGGAGGAAAAGTTTGTCTTGGGCTGATCCTTGAGAAATTCTTCCAGTTTCTTTATTCTAAAACTTATGTAACAGTACCCTATGTGCTTGGAGCCTGGGCTTGTCTTGTATGCGGTACCCAAAGAAATATATGTGATTACTCCTACTCTACAGTATCAGTAGTAGGTTACTCGTCTATGGAATTTAAAAATATGGTACCTCTATTGGAAATTAGCTGATAAACTCAACGAGCAAAAAATTGTCCAACTAGAAGAGGTGAAGCAGGCTTCCATCAAACAAATCCAGGATACAATTGATTTGGAGAAGTTATTGCAGGTATTGGTTCGGAAGTGCCATTACTATTTTGATGTCCAGAGGAATAACATTGCTATGGCTTTGGAGGTTATTTACTGGGAATGGCTGCATAGCGTATATGAGGTAAAGAATTACCTGGGCTATCATATCTGTGTGTAGAACATGATGCATCGAAAGGAACAAGAGCACATGATCAACTGGATGGAGAAGCACATGTTCCAGAGGATCTCTGCACAGCAGGAAAAGGAGACAGTTGCCAAGTGCATTGCAAATCTAAAGCTGTTCTCAAAGAAGGCTCAAGCACAGCCAGTTCTGTCAGTGTATCCAGCCCAACTGAGACAACTGAAACAACTGACTGACTAAGTGAAAGGTAGTCTTTGTGCCAAAATCTTTCTGTATTGCTGTCTACTGAAGTTACAGTTTACTTTTCCTAAAAGTGAAAAGTTTCAGTGTCATTATAGTGAAAGAATTAAGTCTATTGGTCAGTTAGATGGTTCTCATCTTTCTTCCTCTGCATGTTGAGTTGTTCCATGATCACTTTTGAATAAATGGTTTGTTTTTATTAAAACTTGCTGCCTGGCTAAAGATTAGCAAGATATAGTTTAAACTTGTAATTAATTCTACCATCTTGCAATAAAGTGACAATTGAAACAAGAAAAAAATTATAAATTATAAACTATAAAACTCTATCTTCTAGAATTGAATACAAAAAGAATGCAAGCTATAGAATAGAAAATAATATCAAAAGGATACAAGCTATGATCAAGTACAAAGGGTTTTGAAACTAGACAGAAAGATATTTAAATATTTTGGGGAAAAATAAGTGAAAATCCAAATAAGATGACGAAGCAAAGTAACAACAATCTTGGTGGGGGGTGCACGCTTTTTTTAAGAGACACATTCAGGCATTTCCTGCTTAATGTCAGTAAACTGTTTCTGACAATCTGCACTTATATGCAAAATTGTTAACAGGAGCCTATTTCCAATCATTTTATTTATTTATTTATTTACTTATTGAGATGGAGTCTCGCTCTGTTGCCCAGGCTGCAGTGCAGTAGCATGATCTCAGCTCACTGAAACATCTGCCTCCTGGGTTCAAACGATTCTCGTGCCTCAACCTCCCAAGTAGCTGGGATTACAGGCTCCTGCCACCACCCCTGGCTAATTTTTGTATTTTCAGTAGAGACGGGGTTTCACCATGTTGGCCAGACTCGTCTCAATCTCCTGACCTCGTGATCTGCCTGCCTTGGCCTCCCACAGTGTTGTTATTACAGGCGTAAGCCACAATGCCTAGCCTATTTATTTTTAAAATTTGATAATTTTGCTAATCTTCTCTGTATCGTGCCCATTTTAGTATATGTACTGCCGAAGCAAGCACTCCAATTATTTTAAACAGCAAAACGTATAATATGCTCAATGGCAACTGAAAACCTCCAGTTTCTTCAAATACAAAAAACAGTTGCATATGAATAACAGACTTTAATGTCAGGATGTGAAATTATTATAACTAAATGTTGTATTATGTGCAACAATGCTGCAGTGCCTCTCTTTATACCTTGGACATAATGAGAGTTGCATCCCTCCTACTGACACTTTGATATGTTTGTCAAGGCTTCTATGCTGATTCTGTCAGTCTGTCAATTGTATTTGAATCACATCTCATGGCTTTTTCCTGTCATCATTTTGATTAAAAATATTGCATTGAGCTTTGGGGACATAAATATAATTTTCCCCCACATAAACACCAGCCTCAAATAATGTATTGAGAGATAAATATGTTTTATGAAGTCAGAGGTATTAAAAGCCAAGAGGCATCCTACTGGGAAAATCTTAACTGAGGAGAGAACCAGCAGCGTATTGACGATATTATGAAATATGTGATTTAAATGCATGGACTTGAACTATGTGAAACCCTCTCTACAGGCCCTTTTTAAAGTTATAGTAATTACAATTAAGACTTAATCTGAGCCACTTACTGCTGTCACTAAAAAATCATTCTAAAAGTCAGCCTTAAAAAGGAAGGAAACTCCGATACACACTAAAACATGGACGAATCTTGAGGACACCAAGCTAAGCGAAATAAGCCAGTGACAAAAAGACAAACACTGTACAATCCCATTTATATGAGGTATCTGGAGCAGTCGAATTCACAGAAACAAAGTAGAATGGTGATTGCCAGGAATTGGGAGGGAAATGGGCTGTTGTTGTTTAATGGGTATAGAGTTTCAGTTTCACAACATGAACAAGTTCTGGAGATTGGTTGCACAACAACCTGAATATATGGAACACTATTCAACTCTACACTTAGAAATGGTGAATGTGGTAAGGTTTATGTTTTGTATTTTGTATCACAATAAAAAAAAAAAAAGGATGTGGAGCGGAGAATCATTCTAGAACCTCACTTTACTCAGAAGATGTCTCCAAAAATTTCTTGATATGACATAAGTGTCTCTAGTGATTAAGGATGTTTTCACTCAGGAAGAATTAGCAGTATGTGTAAAAAAATTAAGAAAATAAAATCTGTAGTGTTATTATTTTGCATTAAGGAATCTTGTATATCTGCCAGTATTTTTTTAATGTTTGTCTTATTAGCCGTGTAATTCAATTTTCTAAAGTGTACTTGTGTAATTGATTTAGGCTTATGATATGAAATTGAATTCTTGCTAAATACATATATGGTCTAGAAAAAAATCTAAGATAACCTGAGGTATTTATAAGTTTAATTTGTGAGATTAATAAGAGTACTCAGGAAGACTGTGTCAGACAATCATATTGCTGAAAAGAAAACTGAACATTTTAACATACAATGTGAAATGCAAAAGGAAATTTAATAAACTTAGATGTTTAAGGGAATTTAATAAGGTCCTAAAATCCTCCTTAAAAGGAGTTATAAAAATTTTCTCGATTTTTAAAAAAGAATTTAAAGACTAGAAGGTGAATAAAAGCTTAAGAAAGAATCAAGTAAATAAAACATTCATTTAAAAAGAAACCTAAGTAAACCTCTAAATGGCTTCTTCTACACATAAAAGCTGTCCTTGAGGGCATCAGAAAACTCATTTAACACTGAAAATAATATTGAGAGTGACAAAAATCCTTCCCCTGACGGAACTCTAGCCAGGCTCCTCTGAGCAGTCTTCTCAGCTAGGCCTCAACCTTGGCCTATAAATGCTTTAATAAACACTTACATAGTTGCTAACAGCTCAAGGCTGAATCCCCAGAATGACCCCAGTCCCTCTTCAAGTGTCTGCCTTAGAAAACTCAAGGTTGTCAAAAGAATTTACTGTTTTCTCTAGCCAACATCTGAAGATAGAGCCCCCGCCTCCCAGTCTCTGTGGGAGGGTAGGAGCTTAACTTTAATAAACACCAGTTAATAAGCCCAGATCGATTTCACATGGGTCAACCCCCTTTTCACTTTTTCTAATTTTTCACTTCCCCAGCTTCATTGAGAGCTGGCCTACTCCTGTCACTATTTCCTTACTGCCCCTTTAAAACACCCACTCACTTCTGCACAAATCAAAGCTCAGGTCAGTTCACATTGAACTCTTTTCCTTATTGCAATAGTGTATTACTGAATAAAACCTGTCCTTACCACTTCAACTTATGTCCAACTTTCTTTATCTTTGACAAAGGTAAAGAAAGAGTGAGACTTGGGTTGCAACAAGCTAACAGGTAGTTGTTAACTGACATAGTATGGGCAAATCAGGTACCCTATAGAACAGAAATAGAACTAAATTCAAAGACTCCAGAGAACCACGGCTAAAAATGTAAATGTTGGAGTACTTGTCTTCCTATTTAAGTTATATTGAGCCCTTCTCAGTAATTTTTAACCTCAGAGCTTTTACTTGGTTTTTTATTCATTAACTGTTATGCCAGCAGGCAATTTGTGAGTTCTGGGGAAGGCCTGATACCGTGGAGCGGAAACTATAAGGAACCTTGGTAATGAGCAGCCTAATTCTCTCTTCATCTCTGGGACAGAGTAACTTATAATTCTGCTCAGGTGCAAAAGCAGTTTGAAACTGACTGTGCCTCCGGCTCTTAAAGATTTTCCTACAATCAAAAATAGATTTTCTTTTATTTTTAAGTAATCGGCAAAGCACCCTGCTCAGCAACATATACATTTAATAATTTGGGGGGAAGATAATAAGGATGACCTGGTATGATACCATTTTAACGAGCCAGTTTGTTGCTGAGTAAGCTCTGGGCTTTGGTGCGTATAAGGTACATTTTTAAAAGAGTCAGAATCACTTATTGATCACCCTCTGTGTGTAAATTACTGTGTTAGTATTATTGACAATTTAAAAAAACAACAGAAGAAAAAAGACTCAGACTTCAAAGGGTTTCTAACAGTCTTTTTGGAATAATGAACACTTTGAGGCAGGCAAAGGCCAAGGCAACCTGCTGCAGCCCTGCGTCAGTTTCAGGGTTCAGGGTCATTCACTAGGATAAGAAGAAAGGAGTTGAGAACTAGAAGTAGACTATAAAAATGAAATTACCTCCAAAGCAATCCTCAGACCAATGATCAAATGAAACCTATCAAGCAGGGGGACCAGAGAAGCCCATCCAAAATTATATTTGTTACTTACCACAACACTTGCTCCAACTATCAGTTCAGTGAAGAATTTTCAGACTACAGAAAAGTCACCTCCGTCCTTGAAAAACTGAAAATACAAACAATGGCCAGATCAAATATGCAATCCAACTCTGACCCACAATTGCTGCAGCAATCAGCCCAAAATGACTAAAACTTGTTCAGTGACTACCAGCTTCCCCTGATTCTTGCCCCAGCTTCCAACTCAGGACCACCCAGAGAAAGCCAAATGTGCTTTTCAATTCAGTTGCATAGGGTGCCCTGCTTCTAGCTAGCCCACCTCCAGCTTCCCCATGCCAACAACTTCCTATCAAAGCAGACCTGAAGGTTTCCCCCTTTTTTTTTTTCTTCACTATAAGGCTTCCCTAGCTGCCTTGCAGTCTCTACCAAAAGCAAGTGATAGTGGCTGCTTCCCTGTCTATAGCAAGGTCTGAAAAAACAGTCTTTTAAATTCTCATCTCAGTGGTCTTGATTTATTTCCACAATTTTACTGGATGCCCCACCTGAATACGTTCTGCACTGTCTGTTGCCATCAACCAGGTGAAGATGCTACAGTAGGAGGCCCCTCGTGCCTCACTACTCGTGTCTTACAGAGCGCACGCTGATGTGGTAAGTTTGCAGTGGGTCTAAACTTGGCTTTCTTTATGTTGAGTTTCTTAGTCATTTATTCAGTTCGATAAACAGAGTTTGTAACTTGTTCCCATTTGTTTAACTTCCTTGGTGGAATCAGGTCATTCTGTTTTGCTGTCTGTTGTGCTTCTGTTCTATGTTGTGCTGTTTGAAAGTATTGTTTGTTATAAGGAGAATCACAGGGTAAACACAGGCATAGCCTTAATAAACCTGTTGTTCCAGCTGGCCTCACGGGCCCATTAATTTGTGGTTCTTACTGGGCAGGTGTTCATTTGACAAATTCTGCTCTGGTCACCAAAAACAAAATGAGTTTCTCCTTTTGTCTTGACTTTTTGTCTTAAAAGCTTGGCTTAATGATGAGAAAGTGTTCTCTGGTTTTCAATCTGCAGGGTCTGGGAGTTAGGGAGGTGCAGATTATCAGTTCTGTGCATGGAGGCAGCCACTTTTCAGGTTAGTGACCCAGAACATGAGATGTCCAAGGATCACATTTCTACTGACCATGGCCAGCTCTCATGGAGTCATGTGTGTCTCAAATCTCCTCCCTAGAAAGAACTCCCTCTTAAATGTACTCATGTTATAATCCTATTTTTTGCACCTCTCTAAAAGGTCTAAGTTTACCAAGAATGATTTGGGCCTTCAATGGCCACTCTGGGGAACATTTGACTTGAACAAAATTGTTCATTTGAGAAGTGCCTTAAGAAAGGGAATAATATTTCTCTGGCCAAATAGACAACATTTCTTAATTGGTATGCAAAGACCTCTAAATTAAATTCTGAATTAAAAATTGCTTCACTAAAAGTTCTTTTGGCCAAAGATAATAAGCAATAAAGCAAACTTAAGCAAATGTAAGCTAAAATAAACTAGACTCATCCCCCATTAAGTCCTCCTCCTCCTCATCCTCCAGGTGCTTCCCTATATTCAGCTTTTCCTCTTCTCTGTTATCCTCTGATCCTCTCCTTCTGCACTTCTATGGACTCATCCTTCCCTGGTTCAGACCCTCTTTCTTTTGCCAACACCTCTCCAAAGAGCCTGACATACAACTTGCCTCGAATGATCCATTCCACTCTTGAGCCAGGCATGCAGGCACCTGTAGAATTTAAACCTCCTCCCAGCCCTTAACTATAACCATTAGGCCCTTAACTGAAAAATGTTCCTTTCTGCTCTGTGATACCCTCCCTGCAAATTTAAAATAGAGAGACTTACTTAGCCATATAATTGTAACATTAAATGCACAATAGGAGGATTTTGTCTTGAGGTTCCAGAGGATACCTCTATTACCAAGTTGTTTCTAGTCTAGATATACATTTACTTCTCCATTATATTTGAGGCATATCTCAAATAAGGATTATGACACTGTACCTAACACTTCATGGGCTAAAAATTCCACTGACATAGGAAAAATAATTGGAGCAGAACCTATTTAAATAGATCCTACCAAACCATTATACAAAGTTCACCAAGATCCCTCGAAACCAGAAGCAAAGGAAGGGCTCAGACCTATAGTTTAAGGCTTCATAGCAAAATATCTGCAATAGCTCCTGTAACACTCCCATCCTAAGAGCAAATAAATCAAACACATAAGTACATCTATTTTTTTCACAACCTGAGAATCAGCAGCAAACCTGTTACCCCTCACTTGCTAGTAGTACCTAACCCAAATATCAACCTGTCATTGATTCCACCTGAAACCACTTGCTTCAATGTAGTGGATCTTTTTTCTAACTTACTCAGTGTGCCTGTAGACCAGGACAGTGAATATCTTTCCTTTCACCTGGAGAAGACAACAATATATCAGGATAATCATGCCTAGGAGTTTTTGAAGCTCCCTCCTATGTTTCCTGGGTACTCAATCGGGAGTTAAAAGATCTAAATTTCCCTTGTGATTCACACCAGTACAATACGTAGACAGTGTCATAATTTGTTGAGAGAACAAAGAATTTCATTTACTTGCTCTTTGCTATAACAGAAGAGGGACATAAAATTTCAAAAGTTGTTACAATTTTGCCAAAACACTGCCTATTATTTAGGGCATGACCTCTCTGAGAAAAACACTTTCTCCTAAGTCCTAATGACTATCCAAACATATCCTATGCCCCTTATAAAATGGCAATTGAGATGATTTCTAAGTTTAACGGGATATTGCAGACATTGGGTATCAAATCCTTTTGAGCTTGTGATACTTCTTTATGAATTGAATAACATCTTGCAATGCAATTGACTATGGAGATGACTAAACAATCCCCCATCAGTGAAGATCTGGAACCCTAGCCTTTCTGGAATTGGTCAACCTCTTGAAAGTAAGAGAATGACCAAAGGTGGGAGACTAAGAGACTGACTATACAAATGGACAATGGCCAGGCCAAATATGCAATCCAACTCTGACCTCTCACAACCTCACAACCTCTGCTGCAATCAGCCTACAACAATCAGAACACGGTCAATGACTGCCAGCTTCCCTAATTTTTGCCCTGGCTTCCAACTCAGGATGAACTGCCAAATGATCTCCCCCAAATCAATTACATTGGATACCACATTTCTAGTTAGCCCACCTCCAACTTCCCCATGCCAATAACCTGCAATCAGAGCACACATAGAGCCTCCTTTTGTTCACCATAAAGCTTTTGCACTCCCCTGCCTGCCTTCAAGTGTCTGTCAGATGCAAGTGATGGAGGCTGATGGCCTTGCTATAGCAAGCCCTGCATAAACAGTCCCTTTCGAGTTTTCTGTTACTTGCATTGCATTTATTTCCATATTCTCCACTCAGAACTTTTTTATTTGAACAAATTTGGTCCCTAGCTATGGTAAGTTCCTGAGCACTATCAATCCCACCTACAGTCAGAATAAGTCTTATGCTACTTAAACTCCAGAGTCAAAATATCTATGTAAAAATGCCGCTGTCTTACTCTAAAGAAATATATAGACACTTAACTTTTTCTGTGCCCCCAAGTGCATGGATTCTATGAGTTTATTCAGAATGAAGGAGGTGTCAATTCAAAGATTTTTAAAGTTAAAGTGACCACTCCATGTTTGTCTACCCTGTCTTTAAATAAACCATGCTATGGTCATCTCATCTCCAAACTCACCTCCAAAAACTGACCCTTGAAACATAGGTATGAATTTTGAGGAGTAAATTCCTACTTACTTCACAGTCATTTCCAGTAGATGATTTTATAAGGAGGGTTACTATTAAGAGAAGCTTGGGAATCACATTGTCAGTCATGTAGTTTTATAGAAATGTCAAAACTATACCTAGTGAAATACATGCCAGCCCTACAGGAAAACTAACATTTTGTCTCCATGAATATAATAGAAAAACTATCAAAAAATCAGAAATAGGCAAAATTGAGTACTGAGTGTTCTTTCAGTTCTGTAGGGGCAGAAGTTAACAGGTAGATTTCTGTTGAATAGAAAAACAACTTCTACTCTGTATCATTTATTGCCCTGTAAGTATTAACCAGCTTAGTGTTTACCCAAGCAATCTAATACTAATTTTTTTTATTAAATTAGCTGTAGATTCCTGGCTCCTCTTTGTACTAGTTTTAACATCTACTAGTTCCCTCATTAATTGGTTGAAAAAACTTTGACACATGTTCATTTGATATTCACATGAGATATAATTTTATCTTTCTAAAAATTATACTTCAACCATTAAAAATGTAAGCTCCCTGACATTTGGGGCTGAATGATAAAAAAGAAAAAGAAATTAAGCTCTTGAAGGAAAGACATTATATGATGAGGTTTTTTTTTAGCTATTATAACAATATATAATCCTAATATTGAATCAACCTTGCATTCCTGAGATATATAATATACTTGATATTTTGGTGCCAAATTCTATTTGCTAATATTTGTATTTAGGATATTTAGTGTTCCCAGATAATTTTTAGAAAAAGAGAAAATCATGACTCATATAAACATAAAAACACCAAATATGAAAACTTTCAAAAGGAAAGCTAAAATGGAAAAAAAAAAAAACTATATAGAGTAAAGGGATGGTGAAGGGAATTGCAAATAGGCACAAAACTGTTTTTTCCAGAGTTAGTCAAAATCATTACAGAACAAGACAGCAGTCATATATTTATCAGTTACCTACACATAAAAAGAGATCAAATAGCTCAAAGACAATGAACAGGACTAGAATCTGACAAGCTGGAAGGTATGCTGCAAATGATGCATAGTTTCCATTGAAACACACATGAAAAGTTTGACATAATCATTGGTAAAGTTGGTCTGCAATTTAATTTCTTTTTTTTTTTTTTTTTTTTTGAGACAGGGTCTTATTCTGTCACTCATGCTGGAGTGCAGTGGCATGACCATAGCTCACTGCAACCTCAACCTGCTGGGCTCAAGTGATCCTCCCACCTCAGTCTCCTGAGTAGCTGGGACCACAGGTGTGCACCACTACAGCTGGCTAATTTCTTTACCTTTTTGTAGAGACAGGGTCTCATCATGTCGCCCTGGCTGATCTTGAATTCTTAGGCTCAAGCAATTCTCTTGCCTTGGTCTCCCAAAGTGCTACGATTACAGGCATGAGTGACCACATGTAATTTGAATTTTTAAATAAAATATTCATTGCATTTTAGTATTGTAAAAGAAAAAAAATACCTTTGCAACTCTTTTATTTAAAAACGGTTTCACTGGGTGCAATAGTTTGCATCTGTAGTCCCAGCTACTTGGGAGACTGAGGTGGGAGGATCACTGGAGCCCAGGAGTTCTAGACCAGCCTAGACAATATAGTAAGAACTGAAAAGAAAGAAAAAAAAAGTTTCAAGACACAGGGACATCAGTAAAAATGATACCATATGAACCTCCAATGCCCTGTTCCTCCCAAGAAACATCCAAAAACCTGGCAAAAACTTTCAGAGTCAACTTTATCTCAATTCTGGAAGACAGACAATGGTTTGCAGCAACAAAGGGAACACTTAATCAGGAGAAAGGGCACTGAAACAAAGTAAAAGAACTTTGCAACAGTTTAACAGCCTTGTCCTGTCCCTTTCCCCAGCACAATAGAGGTCTTGAAGACAGTATCTTGTGTTCCTGATATGGGCACATGGTTCCAGAAGGAGCCTAGTAGACCTCTTTCCCAGGAATTACTCTTTTCTCTTTTGACCTGTTCGCGGGTTCCCTGAAAGACTAACACATGGGTCCTGCCTTTGTTTCATCTACCTTGGAATTCTCTCAAGGTGGAGAATCAGAGAGATATTCCTCTAAAACATTGTATACCATCACACACAGAGTATGTTCCTCTAAATCATTGAAAGCCAAAAGAATGAGCATCTGTCAGCGGAGACAAAAAAGAAAGGTTGGGGAAAACAATTATTTCCACACAGCGAGGAAGAAAAAGTTGAGAGTAGGAATCTGTAGGGAATAAAGGCTTTGAAAAACTCTTGCCTATAATGGAGAATCTAGGAAGTTACACACAAACTCAGAGCAGGATGCTTGCTCAGAAAAGACCCGAGAAGGCCATAAACTTTCACCTTTGGCTGATCTTTAGGTTTAATGAAAGCAGGAAGTGAAGGTTAAGTCAGAGTTGTAAACTGCCTAAGCAATGAAGGAATGCCTCAACAACCAATCTTCAAAAACCTAGAGAATATCATATTTCTCTTCTTTTATTTTATCCTCCCTTTGTTTTCTTTCTTTATTTCTGCTTCGTGTGTGTGTGTTTGAGGTGGGGAGAGTGTTCCCAGAATTTAAGAAAAATCTCTATGAAGGAATTATGTGACAACTAAACTAAAAGAACAAAGATTTCCGACAAACACATGATAAAGAAGATAGTTTTTATAAGAAGAGTTTAGGAAAGTCATTAAAACAAACAACTACAACTCATAGCAAGCAAAATCAGCAAATCCTGGAGACAGAAGAATTTGATTTCCAGAGTTAGTATGTTTTAATATACAAAATTTGGCTGGGCGCGGTGGCTCACGCCTGTAATCCCGGCACTTTGGGAGGCCAAGGTGGGTGGATCACGAGGTCAGGAGATTGAGACCATCCTGGCCAACACGGTGAAACCCCTGTCTCTACTAAAAATACAAAAAATTAGCCAGGTGTGGTGTCAGGCGCCTGTAGTCCCAGCTACTCCAGAGTCTGAGGCAGGAGAATGAATCCAGGAGGGCAGAGCTTGCAGTGAGCCGAGATCGCGCCAATGCCCTCCAGCCTGGGCTCCAGCAAGACTCCGTCTTTAAAAAAAAAAAAAAAAAAAAAAAAAAAAGAAGCAGAGAAAGAAAGATCAAGAAAGCATGGCCCATTTACAGGGAGAAAAAAAGAAATTAATGAAAACTACCCTTGTGGAAGCACAGACATTTTTCTTAAGTAGACAAAGATCTGAATACATTGTCATAAATATGCTTAAAGAGCTAAAGGGAAACATGGAGAAAGAAAGAAAAGAAACAAAGAAAATTATATCTCAACAAATAGAAAATATCAACAAAGGAATAGAAATTTCAAAAATAAATAAATAGAATATTTGGATCTGAAAAATACCAAAACAGAAATGAAAAATTCACTGAAGGGGTTCAACAGCAGATTTAAGCCGTCAGAAGAAAGAATCAGTGAACTAAAAAAGAAGTCAAATGAAATTATTTAGTCTGAGAAACAGAAAGAAATAAAGATGAAGAAAAATCAACAGAGCTTAATTGTGAGACACCATTAAGCATACCAAGTTATGCATAATACGAAGGAGAGGTGATAGAGAAATGGGCCGGAAGAATGTTTGAAGGATATTTAATATTTCAATAAATAATTGCCAAAACATTTCCAAATTTGAAAAAGATATGAATCTATATACCCACAAAGCTTAATAAATTCTGAAATTGAGTAACTATTTATGCTTTAGTAGTCACTTGCATTTTAAAATCTATTACCTGTTCTTTTTTGATCACTTTTTATTTTTTCTGATATTTGTATATTTTTTTTTCTTTAGTTTTTTTTTATATATATATATACTTTTTAAGTTCTGGGGTACATGTGCAGAACGTGCAGGTTTGTTACATAGGTATACATGTGCCATGGTGGTTTGCTGCACACATCAACCCATCATCTACATTAGGTATTTCTCCTAATGCTCTCCCTCCCCTAGCTCCCCAACCCCTGACAAGCCCCAGTGTGTGATGTTCCCCTCCTTATGTCTATGTGTTCTCATTGTTCAACTTCCATTTACAAGTGAGAACATGTGGTGTTTGATTTTCTGCTCTTGTGTTAGTTTGCTGAGAATGATGGTTCCCAGCGTCATACATGTCCCTGAAAAGGACATGAACTCATCCTTTTTTATGGCTGCATACTATTCCATGGTGTATATGTGCCACATTTTCTTTATCCAGTCTATTGTTCATGGGTATCTGGGTTGGTTCCAAATCTTTGCTATTGTAAATAGTGCCGCCGTAAACATATGTGTGCATACATCTTTATAGTAGAATGATTTATAATCCTTTGAGAATATACCCAGTAATAGGATTGCTGGGTCAAATGGTATTTCTAAGTTCTAAATACTTGAAGAATCACTACACTGTCTTCCATAATGGTTAAACTAATTTACACTCCCACCAACAGTGTAAAAGCATTCATATTTCTCCACATCCTCTCCAGCATCTGTTGTTTCCTGACTTTTTAATGATCGTCATTCTAACTGGTGTGAGATGGTATCTCATTGTGGTTTTGATTTGCATTTCTCTAATGACCAGTGATGATGAGCTTTTTTTCATAAGTTTGTTGACTCCATAAATGTCTTCTTTTGAGAATTGTCTGTTTATATTCTTCACCCAATTTTTGATGGGGTTGTTTGTTTTGTTCTTCTAAATTTGTTTAAGTTCTTTGTAGATTCTGGATATTAGCCCTTCCTCACATGGATAGGTTCCAAAATTTTCCTCCATTCTGTAGGTTGTCTGTTCACCCTGATGATAGTTTCTATTGCTATGCAGAAGCTCTTTGTTAAATCTGATCCCATTTGTCAATTTTGGCTTTTGTTGCCATTGCTTTTGGTGTTTTAGTCATAAAGTCTTTGCCCATGCCTATGTCTTGAATGGTATTGCCTAAGTTTTCTTCTAGGGTTTTTAAGGTTTTAGGTCTTATGTTGAAGTCTTTAATCCATCTTGAGTTAATTTTTGTAGTAAGGAAGGGATCCAGTTTCAGCTTTCTGCCTATGACTAGCCAGTTTTCCCAACACCATTTATTAAATAGGAAATCCTTTCCCCATTGCTGGTTTTTGTCAAGTTTGTCAAAGATCAGATGGTTGTAGTGTGTGGCATTATTTCTGAGGCCTCTGTTTGTTCCATTGGTTTATATATTTGTTTTGGGTAGCAGTACCATGCTGTTTTGTTACTGTAGCCTTGCAGTATAGTTTGAAGTCAGGTAGCGTGATGCCTCCAGCTTTGTTCTCTTTGCTTAAGATTTTCTTGGCTATGTGGGCTCTTTTTTGGTTCCATATGAAATTTAAAGTAGTTTTTTCCAATTCTGTGGAGAAAGTCAATGGCAGCTTAATCAGGATAGCATTTAATCTATAAATTACTTTGGGCAGTATGAGCATTTTGACAATATTGATTATTCCTATCCATGAACATGGAATGTTTTTCCATTTGTTTGTGTCATCTCTTATTTCCTTGAGCAGTGGTTTGTAGTTCTCCTTGAAGGGGTTTTTCACATCTCTTGTAAGTTGGATTCCTAAGTATTTTATTCTCTTTGTAGCAATTGTGAATGGGAGTTCACTCATAATTTGGCTCTCTGATTGTCTGTTGTTGGTGTATAGGAATGCTTGTAATTTTTGCAGATTGATTTTGTATCCTGAGACTTTGCTGAAGTTGCTTATCAGCTTAAGGAGATTTTGGGCTCAGACGACAGGGTTTTCTAAATATACAATCATGTCATCTGCAAAGAGACAATTTGGCTTCCTCTTTTCCTAATTGGAAAATTATTACCCCTTTATTTCTTTCTCTTGCCTGATTGCCCCAGCCAGAATTTCCAATACTATGTTGAATAGGAGGGGTGAGAGAGGGCATCCTTGTCTTGTGTCAGTTTTCAAAGGGAGTGCTTTCAGTTTTTCCCATTCAGTATAATATTGGCTGTGGGCTTGTCATAAATAGCTCTGATTATTTTGAGGTAAGTTCCATCAACACATAGTTTATTGAGAGTTTTTAGCATGAAGGGGTGTTACATTTTGTTGAAGGCCTTTTCTGAATCTATTAAGATAATCATGTGGGTTTTGTCATTGTTCTGTTTATGTGATGGATTACGTTTATTGAGTTGTGTATGTTGAACCAGCCTTGTATCCCAGGGATGAAGCTGACTTGATCGTGGTGGATAAGTTTTTTGATGTGCTCTTGGATTCGGTTTGCTAGTATTTTATTGAGGATTTTCGCATCAGTGTTCATCAGGGATATTGGCCTGAAATTTTCTTTTTTTGTGGTGTTTCTCTGTCAGGTTTTGGTATCAGGATGATGCTGGTCTCATAAAATGAGTTAGAGAGGATTTCCTCTTTTTCTATTGTTTGAAATAGTTTCAGAAGGAATGGTACCAGTTCTTCTTTGTACCTCTGGTAGAATTCAGCTGTAAATCCATCTGGTCGTGGGCTTTTTTTTTTTTTTGGTTGGTAGGCTATTAATTGCTGCCTTAATTTCAGAACTTGTTACTGGTCTATTCAGGGATTTGACTTCTTCCTGGTTGATTCTTGGGAGGATGTATGTGTCCAGGAATTTATCCATTTCTTCTATATTTTCTAGTTCATTTGCATACAGGTGTTTATAGTATTCTCTGATTGTAGTTTGTATTTCTGTGGGATCAGTGGTGATATCCCCTTTATCATTTTTTATTGCATCTATTTGATTCTTCTCTCTTTTTTTCTTTATTAGTCTGGCTAGGATCTATTTTGTTGACCTTTTCAAAAAGCAGCTCCTAGATTCATTGATTTTTGAAGGTTTTTTGTGTCTCTTTCTCCTTCAGTTTTGCTCTGATCTTAGGTATTTCTTTTCTTCTACTAGCTTTTGAATTTCTTTGCTCTTGCTTCTCTTGTTCTTTTAATTGTGACATTAGGTTGTCAATTTTAGATCTTTCCTGCTTTCTTTTGTGGGCATTTGGTGCTATAAATTTCACTCTACACAGTTTTAAATGTGCCCCAGAGATTCTGGCACATTGTGTCTTTGTTCTCATTGGTTTCAAGAACTTCTTGATTTCTGTCATGATTTTGTTATTCACCCAGTAGTCATTCAGGAGCAGGTTATTCAGTTTCCATGTATTTGTGCAGTTTTGAGTGAGTTTCTTAATACTGAGTTCTAATTTGATTCCAATGTGGTCGGAGAGACTGTTTGTTATGATTTCCATTTTTTTTTTTGCATTTCCTGAGGAATGTTTTACTTCCAATTATGTGGTCAATTTTAGAATAAATGTGATGTGGTGCTGAGAAGAATGTATACTTGGAACTCCAAATGTTGATTTGGAATGGAGAGTTCTGTAGATGTCTATTAGGTCCGCTTGGTCCAGAGTTGAGTTCACGTCCTGGATATCCTTATTAATTTTCTGTCTTGTTGATCTGTCTAATATTGACAGTGGGGTGTTAAAGTCTCCCACTATTATTATGTGGCAGTCTAAGTCTTTGTAGGTCTCTAAGAACCTGCTCTGTGAATCTGGGTGCTCCTGTACTGGGTGCATATATATTTAGGATAGTTAGCTCTTCTTGTTGCATTGATCCCTTTACCGTTGTGTCATGGCCTTGTCTGTCTCATTTGATCTTTGTTGGTTTAAAGTCTGTTTTATCAGAGACTAGGATTGCAACCCAGTTGTGGTTTTTTTTTTTCTTCTTTGCATTTGCTTGGTAAATATTCCTCCCTCCCTTTATTTTGAGCCTATGTGTGTCTTTGCACATGAGATGGGTCTCCTGAATACAGTGCACTGATGGGTCTTGACTCTTTATTTAATTTGCCAGTCTGTGTCTTTTAATTGGGGCATTCAGCCCATTTATATTTAAGGTTAGTATTGTTATGTGTGAATTTGATCCTGTCATTGTGATGCTAGCTGGTTATTTTGTCCGTTAGTTGATGAAGTTTCTTCATAGCGTCAATGGTCTTTACAATTTGGTATGTTTTTGCAGTGGCTGGTGCTGGTTGTTCCTTTCCACGTTTAGTGCTTCCCTCAGGAGCAGGGCAAACCTGGTAGTGACAAAATCTCTCAGCATTTCCTTGTCTGTAAAGCATTTTATTTCTTCTTTGCTTACAAAACTTAGTTTGGCTGGATATAAAATTCTAGGTTGAAAATTCTTTTCTTTAAGAATGTTGAATATTGGCCCCCACTCTCTTCTGGCTTGTAGGGTGTCTGCTGAGAGATCTGCTGTTATTCTGATGGGCTTCCCTTTGTGGGTAACCCGACCATTCTCTCTGGCATATTTTTTCCTTCATTTCAACCTTGGTGATTCTGACGGTTATATGTCTTGGGGTTGCTCTTCTCAAGGAATATCTTTGTGATGTTCTCTGTATTTCCTGAATTTGAATGTTGACCTGCCTTGCTAGGTTGGGGAAATTCTCCTGGATAATACCCTGAAGAGTGTTTTCTAACGTGGTTCCTTTGTCCCCGTCACTTTCAGGTACACCAATCAAACATAGATTTGGTCTTTTCACCTAGTCCCATACTTCTTGGGGACTTTGTTCATTTCTTTTCACTCTTTCTTCTCTAATCATATTTTCTCACTTTATTTCAGTCAGTTGATCTTCAATGTCTGATATCCTTTCTTCTGCTTGATCGAGTCATCTACTGATACTGGTGTATGCTTCGCAAAGTTCTTATGCTGTGTTTTTCAGCTCCATCAGGTCATTTATGTTCTTCTCTAAACTGTTTATTCTAATTAGCAATGTGTCTAACCTTTTATCAAGGTTCTTAGCTTCCTTGCATTCAGTTAGAATGTGCTCCTTTTGCTTGGAGGAGTTTGTTATTACCCACTTTCTGAAGCCTACTTCTGTCAATTTGTCAAGCTCATTCTCCATCCAGTTTTGTTTCCTTGCTGGTGAGGAGTTGTTGTTATCCTTTGTAGTAGAAGAGGCATTCTGGTTTTTGGAATTTTCAGCCTTTTTGTACTGGTTTCTCCCCATCTTCCTGGATTTATCTACCTTTCATCTTTGAAGTTGGTGATTTTTGGATGGGGTCTCTGAGTGGACGTCCTTTTTGTTCATGTTGATATTATTCCTTTCTGATTGTTAGTTTCCCTTCTAACAGTCAGGCCCCTCTGCTGCAGGTCTGCTGGAGTTTTCTGGAGGAGGGACAAGGCCTGAAAACCCTGCTTGCTTTCTCAGCAGGGAGGCATGTAGCCTGGTTCAAGATCTCAGTCCTGAGCACCAGAGGCCTGGATATAAACTTGGCTCTGTTGGGGAAGCATCAGAGTGAGACTGGCTTTGCTGGCTGCTGGAGAGCTGGGTGAGGCCTGTCACTGCTGACTTTTTCTTGCTTCCCTGGCAACCCATACAAAGTAGCATAGGCAACCATAATCCCCCTTGGAACCAAACTCTATTGGCCTGAGAACCACCCCTCGTCCCCCACAGTGACCATAGCAAGCCTCGTCTGAGGAGAGTCTGAGCTCAGACATGCCTAACCCTGCCCCCACCTGATAGTTTTTCTCTACCTGCCACAGTAGCCAAAGACAAAAGACATAAACCTGTGGGAGCGCTACAGCCACACCCATCACCTGAGAGACTTGAATACTTATCCAGGTGACCTTACGGCAAGCTTGTATCACCCCTATACTACCATAGCTGATGCCCTCTTGAAAGTGCCACCTCCTGGCTGGAGGCCAACCAACTCAAGCATTTATAGAAACTCATGACAAAAACAAACCCTGCTCCAAGGAATGAGAAAACAATAGCTAATTCGACCACCTGTAACATCCTGGCTAACCAGAGGTCCTGAGTCTGGACACAGGACAACTTCACTGTTAGCATAACCAGCATTTGAGATAACAAGCATGCTAAACAAAACTGCAACCAAAGACTTTCACAGAGACCACTTCACTCCCCTGCTACCTCCACCAGAACAGGAGCTGGTATCCATGGATGAGAGACCTGAAGATGGATCACATCACAGGAATCTTTGCAGATACTCTCTAGTACCAGCCTGGAGCCCAGTAGCTCCAATGGGTGCTTAGACCCAGAAGAGAAATAACAATCACTGCAGTCAAGCTCTCAGGAAGCCCCATCGTTAGGGGAAGGGGAAGAGTACCATATCAAGGATCATCCTGTGGATCAAAAGAATCTGAACAGCAGCCCTTGAGTCCCAGATCTTTCCTCTGACATAGCCTACCTCTATGAGAAGGAACCAGAAAAACAATTCTGGTAATATGACAAGACAAAGTTCTATAACACCTTCAAAGGATCACACTAGCTTACTAGCAATGAATCCAAACCAAGACAAAATCTCTGAATTGCCAGAAAAAGAATTTAAAAGGTTAATTATTATGCCACTCAAGGAGGCACCAGAGAAAGGTGAAAAACAACTTAAAGAAATTTTTAAGCATACAGGATATGAATAACAACTATCCAGAGAAATAGATAGCATAAATAAAAAACAATCACAATTCCTACAAATTAAGGACACACATAGAGAAATATAAAGTACATGGGGAAGTCTCAGCAATATGAATTGAACAAGTAGAAGAAAGAACATCAGAGCTTGAAGACAAGGCTTTCAAATTAACCCAATCTGACAAAGACAAAGAAAAAAATTTTTAATGAACGAAGCCTACAAGAAGTTTGCAATTATGTTAAATTATCAAACCTAAGAATAATTGGTGTTCCAGCAGAAGAAGAAAAATCTCAAAGATTGGAAAACATGTTTGAGGGAATAATCAAGGAAAACATCCCTGGCCTTGCTAGAGAACTAGATATCCAACACCCAGGAAATTCATTACAAAAAGATCATCACCTAGGCACATAGTTAACAGGTTATCTAAAGTCAAGAAGAAGGAAAGAATCTTAAGAGCTGTGAGGCAAAAGCATCAGGTAACCTTTAAGGAAAACCTATCAGATTAAAAGCAGATTTCTCAGCAGAAACTCTACAAGCTAGAAGGCACTGGGGTCCTACCTTTAGCCTCCTTAAATAAGAATAATTATCCAGCAAAAATGTTTTATCCAGAAAAACTAAGCTTCATACATGAAGGAGACATAAAGTATTTTTCAGACAAACAGATGATGAGAGAATTCACACTGCCAAGCCAGCACTACAAGAACTGTTAAAAGGAGTTCAAAATCTTAAAACCTCAAAATATACCAAAATAGAACCTCCTTAAAGGATAAATCTCACTGGGCCTATAAAACAATAACACAAGGGGAAAATAAACCAAGATATTCAACCAACAACTAGCACAATGGATAGAAAAATACCTCGCATCTCAATACTAACATTGAATGTAAATGGCCTGAATGTTCCACTTAAAAGATACAGAATAGCAGAATGATAAGAATTCACCAACCAAGTATCTGCTGTCTTCAAGAGACTTACCTAACCCATAAGTAACCACATAAACTTAAGTTAAAGGTGTGAAAAAAAAAACATTCCATGCAAATGTACAGAAATGAGCAGGAGTAGCTATTCTCATAGCAGACAAAACAGACTTTAAAGCAGGAACAGTTTAAAAAGACAAAGAGAGACATTATATAATGATATATATATAATGATATATATGACATTATATAATGATAAAAAGATTAGTCCAACAGGAAAATATCACAATCCTAAATATATATGCACCTAACACTTGAGCTCCCAAATTTACAAAATACTAAGAAATAAGATAGACAACAACACAATAATAGTGGGGGCTTCAATACTCCACTGACAGCACTAGACACGTCATCAAGACAGAAAATCAACAAACAAACAATGGAATTAAACTATTCTGTAGAACAAATGGAATTAAATATTTTACAGAACATTCTACCCAACAACTGCAGCATATAAATTCTATTCATCAGCACACAGAACATTCCCCAAGATAGACCATGTGATAGGCCATAAAACAAGTCTTAATAAATTTAAGAAAATTGAAATTATAGCAAGTACTCTCTCAGACCACAGTGGAATAAAATTGGAAATCAACTCTGAGAGGAACCCTCAAAACCATGAAATAACCCTGCTCCTGAATAATCTTTGGGTCAACAATGAAATCAAAATGGAAATTAAACAATTCTTTGAACTGAATGATAATAGTGATACAACCTATCAAAACCTCTGGGATACAGCAAAAGTAGTACTAAGAGGAAAGTTTGTAGCATTAAATGCCTACATCAAAAAGTTTGAAAGAGCACAAATAGACAATCTAAGGTCACACTTCAAGGAACTAGAGAAGCAAGAAAGAACCAAACCTAAACCCAGCAGAGGAAAAGAAATAACAAAGATCAGAGTAGAGCTAAATGAAATTGAAACAAAAAATACAAAAGACTAATGAAACAAAAAAGTGGTTCTTTGAAAAAATAAACATTGATAGACCATTAGTGAGATTAACCAAGAAGAGAGAAGATACAAATAAGCTTGATTAGAAACAAAACTGATACCACAGAAATACACAAGATCATCCAAGGCTACTGCTACTATTCCACCCTACTAGCCCACTTTCTATTCCCCACCATCACTAAACCTTTTTTCCTTGTTACTCATCAGGTATGTTCTATTTCCAGTTCTTCATGTTAGACAACTTTCATCCTCTGTATCTCCTCAGACTAGCTTTTCCTGAACAATCTGTCTAAAGATGACTCTCCCAGGTAGTCTCCATCTTATTAATCCATTTATTTTCTTTGCATAGGTTTTTAAAAACTATGTTATCTTGCTAGTTCTTTACGGTCTACTTCAGAATCAGCAAAATTTTTTCATGAAGGGTGAAGTAGTGAATACTTTAGACTCTGTGGTCCATATGGTCTCTGTCACAGCAACTTAAGTCTGCCACTGTTGTGTGAAAGCAGACATAAACAAAACATAAACAATTGAAAATGGCTATGTTACGATAAACATCTGTTTACAAAATCCAGCAGCAAGTCAGATTTGGCTCATAGGATGGAGTTTATCATTCCTGGTCTATTGTATCTCCTACCTCTCTAGCCCATGAGATGAAGATATCCTGTAGATCTTCCTTACTGTTGTATCTCCAATGCCTAGCAAATTGGCTGCTCAATAGTGATGGACAATATTTGCTGAATAGGTAAAATTTTACTTTATGATAAGCATAAATTCAATAGCTATCTTTTTTACTTTTTTAAGAACTTGAGCATCTGTTTTTATAAATGATTATTTTTATTCCTGGATGCTATTAGCAACTTATGGTATTAAAATACTTGGAAAATTCTTATTTTTTTATACTGTGAATAGTTTGAGTAACAGGATATTCTATTCTTGGAAAATTACATAAAATAGATATATAACTATACTGGACTGTCATCTTTTAATTATAGATGAAAAAATGTTTCTTGATCTAAATTTTCCAATTCTTTTTAAGGCAATAATTAAAATTTTTCTTAGTAGAAAAACCCTCATTTGTACCCCCACTATACCCTCATTTTGGAGTTTGAGATATATTTCTACATAGTTTGAAAGATATTTCTACAAAGCAGCATATAAAATATTTACTATAGATTGAGAAAATGGACAAAATTCTTTGCAACTGTTTCTGTCGCCGAGAAATGAAATCTATTTCCTCACTGTTTGAACTGGAGATGGCCTTGTGATTTACTTTGGCCAAAGAATGTGGCAGAAATGGTGTTTGTTAAATTCAGAACCTGTAACTCAAGAAGATATATGGTATCTGCTCATGACCTCCAACTCAACAAGCCCAGGTGTATTAATGGACGATGAGAGACAAAGCAGGGAGTGGCCTGCTCATCTAGTTTATGTCAGCTGAGGTCTCCATAAACCAGTCAGTCTCAATTGTTCCATGAGCTGACTGCAGGAACCTAAGCCCAGCAGAAATCAGATCTCAGTCTAGAGCAGAAAAATCACCCAGCTGGATCCAAGTGCTAGTCATATTAACAAACCGCTGAATTACGACTTTAATAAATGTGTTGTTTTAAGCACTTACGGTAGAAGATGGTTTGTTCTGTAACAAAAACTAATATAACCTTGAATTTATTTCAAGTTTTAATTTTCTTCTCCTTTTCTGTTTTCTTTTAGTTACTATTGTTTAGTTACTGTTGTTGTTCTTTTGCCCAGTTTACCAAATTAAATATTTATTTCATTCAATTTAGTATTTCATTCTTAATAAAACATTCAGAATTCTACTTGAAGCATTTTTTTAATTCTTTTGAGACAGGATCTCACTCTGTCACCCAGGCTGGAGGGCAGTGGTGCTATCATGGCTCACTGCAGCCTCAACCTCCTAGGCTCATCGATTCTCCTGCCTCACCCTCCTGAGTAGCTGGGACTAGAGGTGTGCACCATCACACCCAGCTAACATTTTTGTATTTTTTTTATAGAGACAAGGTCTCACCATGTTGCCCAGGCTGGACTTGAACTCCTAGGTGCAAGTGATTTGCCTGCCTCAGCCTCCCATGAAGCATTTCTTTAAGCAGAAATTTAGTTGTATTATTTTAGGATTTTATTTGATATGTTTTTTCCATTACTGTCTTGGTGATTTTACATTTCATTTTAAAAATCCTATTTCTTCTTGAGGTCATTGTAAAGAGCATTTTCCATTATAAAGCAACTAAGTTTCTATTGTTTTTTATTGTTGGTTTTAGTTTTTCACATTTTAGTGAAAGAGCATAATTGCTCAATCTGTTCATTTTAAAGATTTCCAACTTTTTATCTGCTCATTTTCAGATTGATTTTTATAATTGTTCTATATATTAAAAAATAAGAAATATATAGTGATTGATATAGATATAAAATATCATATGTATGTAATTTGGTAATTTTTTTGTTCAAAATCTCTATTCTTAGTTATTTCACAAATAAATATTAATACTGGTGATTGATGTATCAATTTTTATTTTACCTTTTATCACTATAAATACCCTTTTTGTTGGATACTTTTAAATTCCACTATATCAATATTAATATCGTCCTAACTTTTAAATTTGTCTTTGCCTAATATTTTTCTTCATCACTTTATTTTCATTCTTTGTGCCTTATGGTGAGTATATGGCTAAATTTTATTTCTTAAACAAATGTGAGAGCCTATCTTTTCTCAGGGGAATTTAATGAAATCAATTAATGTTTGCTTTTGTTTGATCCAACTTATTTTATATTTATTCTTTAGTATATTTTGTTATAGCTTTCTTTTCCTGTCTCATGTTTCTTGTATCCATCTCTTTAAAAATTATTTTTTCCTTAGTAATTTATCTATTATGTAGACTTATTTTAATTGATCAGATTAAACCACTAGGTGACAGGCCAAATGAGATATTAACTGTTGTGTTACTCTGTTTGATTCCCTCTTGGGCCATTCTTAGCTTTTCTGATGCTGGGGATTGCTATACTGTGACTGATCTAGAAAGCGAAGCTGTGGAGGCAAGATATGCACTTTGATAATACTCTGGGTCCTTTAGATATCCTAAATGAATGTAGAAAGAATGAGCTAATGAGGAAGAGGACTAGAGGGAGAAGAATTTCCTCCCTCAGAAAGTATCTGCAATGAGGAGGTAGTTTCTAGCCGGTTTCCGTGTTGCTGGCCCTCTTCCTGTCAGAGGGCTGCATCCGTTCCCTATTGCACCGTTCAGGGCAAAAGGTCAAGCGTTCATTGGCTATGATTAGAGTTATTTAAACCTTAACATCTGCTTGTAATTAGTGTAAATCCTTCCAAGATTTTGATATATGATGAATTCTAATCCTTAGTTTCCAGAGGCATTGCACATGTTTTTCTAATTTATGTTTTCATAAATATTTCATAATATGTATTGGGGTTTTTGTTGCCATTGAAAAAGTAACACACAATATTGCCTAACATTTGTAAAATGCAGAAAAGCACCCCTCCAAAAGAAACTACCCATAATTTATCTACATGGAGACAATCACTATTATTAGATTTGTTTATTTTTATATAACTTAAATTCTAATTTTATGGCTATTTTTATAAAGCTAGATGCAATTTGTAAACTGTTCTATATTTTTATATCTATATATCATGAACATTTTCATTTAATATTCTTCAACAGCATAATTTTTGTTGCTACTTAGTATTTCATCTATAATTCCCAGAAAATTTTCAAATTTATCGGTAGATTTGTGCTGGAAGCAAAAGTTAGCATCCATAGACATTAATACAACTTCTGAAAGGTAGTGCAATTCTCAGCTAATCAGAGTACCAAGGTTGGCAAGGTTACCTTAACCACCAGAATTCATAACTTAATTCCTTCTCTTAATCAAGGCATAATACTTACATAGTTCAATAAGAAAAAAACTGCTCCCAAATAACACTCCTGGATAAGTCCCCAAATTTCCTATTTGATAATACTGAGTTTGGGCTATTTCCCTAGATGTATGATTATTATTCTGTATTACATTTGTACAAAGAAAGAAGGTATGAGTATTATTCTGTATTACATTTGTACAAAGAAAGAAGGCTTTCTTTTCTTTCCTTT
Organism: Mandrillus leucophaeus; assembly: GCF_000951045.1. NCBI lineage: Eukaryota > Metazoa > Chordata > Mammalia > Primates > Cercopithecidae > Mandrillus > Mandrillus leucophaeus. The sequence continues at coordinate 1,050,457 of NW_012101454.1, forward strand.
TTTTTTTTTTTTTTAGATGGAGTCTCTCTCTGTCTCCAGGCTGGAGTGCAGTGGCTGATCTCGGCTCACTGCAGCCTCTATCTCCCGGATTCAAGCAATTCTCCTCCTTCAGCTTCCCTAGTAACTGGGATTACAGGTGCACACCACCATGCCCAGCTAATTTTTGTATTTTTGGTAGAGACAGGGTTTCACCATGTTGGCCAGGATGGTCTCGATCTCTTGACTTCATGATCTGCCCACCTCAGTCTCCCAAAGTGCTGGGATTACAGGCATGAGCCACCACACCTGACCAGAAGGCTTTCTTTTAATAGCATATCTTACTGGGATATCCTCTGATACTCAAAAACACTGGTTGATATGTGAGTAAACTCTCAGTGAGAATGCCCCATAGGCATTCGTATTTTCTGATGCCACAAGAAGCAAGAGGATAAGTAAACAAAAAGATATCATGCATCACTCTTGTTACAGGAAAGCCAGTTCCTAGATATAGCTTGTAAGACTAAGGTTACAGGTTATCCACAAAAGATGTTCATCTAATTTCAACCAGGAGTTAAAATTCACTGTAGTCCACAAACAAATCTTCAAGAGCATGAGACAACACAAAAAGTATGAGGAGCTCTCCTAAAACACCAGAGATCTTTGTTGCTTCAGTTTGTGAATGAAGGAATCACAGAAAACAGGAACTCATGTGCTGGTATTTTCTCTTTACCTTTTAGTATCCTCTGGACTGTGCATATATCCACTTTCTCATCCTTAAATTTGTTTATTTGTGCTTACTATTTTGATTTTTGTTAGATTGTGTAGAAGATATTACATTTTATCTCTATTTTTTAAAAATCATCACTTTAAATGTTTCTTTGCTAAAACTTTATTTCAAATTTATGTTAAAGTTGAATGAATAGGATAGGAAACTCCTATATGTCAATTACCCAAATTCATCATTGTTTATATTTTGCCCCATTTGTTGTATTATTATTGTACATGTACATTATATAGAAAATATATATCATATATATGATATATATATATATATATTTGAGATGGAGTTTTGCTCTTGTAACCCAGGCTGGAGTGCCATGGCGTGATCTTGGCTCCCTGCAACCTCAGTGTCACGGGTTCAAGTGATTCTCAGCCTCCCGAGTAGCTGGAACTACAGGCATTGTCACTATGCCTGGCTAACTTTGTATTTTTAGTAGAGATGGGGTTTCACCATGTTGGCCAGGCTAGTCTCAAACTCCTTACCTCAGGTGATCCATCCGCCTTGGCCTCCTTAAATGCTGGGCTTACAGGTGTGAGCCACTGTGTGCAGCCATATGTGTATTTTTAGCACTAGTCTATATTCTGTATTTTTCTGAATCATTTGTGAGTAAATTGAAGATACCATGCCTATTTTTCTCTGCTTCACTGGTATTTCCTAAGAACAATGATATTTTCTTACTTAACTACAGTATAACTATACTGTGATACAGAAAATAATTTATGGGCAAAACAAAACACATTGTCACGTCTTCTTATTTAGGACATTAGACATTGGTACACTATTTTTGAATCAGTAGTCCATATTCAAATTTATCTATGTCTCAATGATCTCCTTCATAGCAATGGAGTGCAGTGGTGTGATCACAGCTCACTGCAACCTCCATCTCCCAGGCTCAAACGATCCTTCCACCTAAGATTTCCATCTCTGTGGTTTTTCTTGAGTCTGGAAGAATTTCTCAGCCTTTTTTTTTTTTTTTAAACCTTCCTTGACTTTGAAATTTTAAAGAGGGTGGGGCAGTTACTTTGAAGAATGTCCTTCAAGACAGCTTTGTCTGATCTCTCCTCATTAGATTTGTGTTGTACATTTTGGTAGTAATATCACAGAAGTGACGTTGTATCATTCTGAGTGCAGAATGTAAGTAGTAACGTGATGCTGGTTTGTTCCTAAAACACTGATGTTAGTTTTTTTGTTTTGTTTTGATTTTGAGACAGAGTCTCGCTCTGTCGCCCAGACTGGAGTGCAGTGGCACAGTCTTGGCTCACTGCAAGCTCCGCCTCCCGGGTTCACGCCATTCTCCTGCCTCAGCCTCCCGAGTAGCTGGGACTATAGGCGCCCGCTGCCACGCCTGGCTAATTTTTTGTATTTTTAGTAGAGATGGGGTTTCACCATGTTAGCCAGGATGGTCTCCATCTCCTGACCTCGTGATCCGCCCACCTCGGCCTCCCAAAGTGCTGGGATTACAGGCGTGAGCCACCGCACCCGGCTGTTGTTAGTTTTGATCACTCAGTCAGGGCAGTGTTTACAGGTTTCTCCACTGTAGAGTAATTGTTTATCTCTTTGTCAGAAATAAGTAATTTGATAATTTGAGGCTATGAAAATATCCTGATTTTCTGCAGCAGGATAATGTTGGATCCTCATCAACATTTACTTATTTTAACGTCTTGATTTTTAACTCAATCACTCCTGCTGTATTTATTAACATTCTATTGTAAGAAGGGTATTCATTCTCTCCTATTTACTTATATCCGTCTGGTCTCATAGATTCTAATTTTATTACCTTGGTTATAATTCATTACTATCATTATTTCTTTTGATCTACAACTTATCCCAAAGTTAGCCAGGATAATTCTCTTGAAACTGTCTTCTTTTTTTGTTCAATCTTCAGATTGTAATGCATTTTTACTAGCTCTATTAACTGTTTCCTGTTGTTAAACATGTTTTCATGAGTACCCATTGGCACACTGAATTGTGATGTATAGAAGAACCCTCATTAAATTTCAGCCTTTTGCTCCAAGGTACCCAATCAGAATCATCTTGACTTGACAGGAAATTTTCTGCAGTAGAAAATAATTTACAGGTGAAACAGAGCACATTGTCACATCTTCTTAAACACACTAACCCTCTGTCTTGTTTTTCACCATTTGCTAGGTTTTACTGGAGTAGTTTGTGCAAAAGGGCCTATTTTTATCTTTAGGATAACTGTTTTCTGTGACATGGGAGGAGGACCTCATTGGATTTGTTAATTTTTTAATAGCACAACTCGAGCGTATGGGCCATGGGTCTGTGTCATCCATCACAAACTTCTGATTTTCAGTAACTTTTCACTTTGGCTCACTGTAAGAGTTTGTAGATCTTTATTCTTTATACATTCTATGTTTTCATTTTGAAAATATTAACAGGATTGTTTTTTGGGTTCATCCATGCATTTGTAAATATCCAAAGATGACATAATTTTCTCCAAGATTTCCAGCCCAGGTATACCAGAAAAAGTGGAAAAAGAGTCCAGACCTGCTTATATAAATTTGTGATGATAATTTCTCTGTTGCTTTTCATTTTCCTCTTCATGAATTTTTCTAAGCCTCTTTGCATATATCTGGAACCCTTTTTTCCATAACCTATATTGTGACTTTGTCATGGTAGTTGTTTTATTTGTTATTTAGATGCATTCTGGAAGAGCCTGCTGAAGACACCTAAGAACCAGTATTTGTTGGAGACTGTGCTCCCTAGGAAGCCTTTTTCAGCTCCTGTCACTGCCTCTCAGCCTTTCTGTTCCACAGCGGGGACAAGAGCTGTGGTCCTTGACTCTACTGAGGCACCTCTTTACTAAACACTTTCTTACTTTCTGGTGGAATGAGGTGTTTCAAGCTTATCTTGAACTTTCTCTATCCCAGGCCTAGAGTCCACCATTTTCCCCTAGGAATCCTGGTTTCTTTTAATGGAGAATAGTATTTAGATATCAAGATCTACATGTTAGGTGTGTTCATTACTATAGATGTATCATTGCTGCTAGTGCCTTTTGGCAAAGAGAGCCAAATCTTGTCTGTATACTTTGTCTGTATATCTTGACCTGTATATCTGTCTACATCTACATCTATACATTATTTCTCTATCTAAATAAAAAACTACAAGTTCCAATTCCAATTCAATATCATAGGGCACCTTTTTGTTCTCCCATTACCATAGTTTTGTTCCTCTTTCACTCTTCCAAACAGTAAGAAACCAGAATCCTATTAGCCTTTATATTATTACTAATTTTACCAAGTCTAGAACACACATAACTTAGCTTCAAAATTATTAACCTATACCTCTGAGAAAAGCAAACCTACTTGTAAGAACCTTGTTCACAGTTTTATTTGTTTTTAGGTAAAATTTATGTACAGTAAGCTGCATAAAACCTAAGCCTACCAATTGATGAGTTTTGACAAATGCAAACATACATACAATCCACATCCTAACAAAATAAAGAAGATTTCTATCACTTTCCATCATTTTCTATCAAGTCCCCTCAGGTCCTTGTCAAGACTCACACCCAACACATACAGGCAAGTGACATTCTGATTTTTTTCCCACCATCTATTAGTTTTGCCTGATATGGAATTTAGTATGTTTAAATGGAATCAAAACCAGGTATGGTGACTCATGCCTATAATCCTAGCACTTTGGAAGGCCAAGGCAGGAGGATCCCTTGAGCCCAGGAGTTTTGAGATCACCCTGGGCAACATAGGGGGACCCTGTCTGTATAATAAAATAATAATAAATACATAAATAGAATCAAACAGTATGTATTCTTTTCTGTTCAACTTCTTTCAGCCTAATGTCTGTGAGATTCATTCATGTTTTCATATGAGTCACTATGAAAGAATGAATTCTTGGATTTATTTATAATTTTATTTTTCTTATAAATTAAAATTCTTTTACCTTTATTAATTTCTCATTTCTGTTGTCTTAGGAAACAATATTTTTTGACTCCTTAAATTTAGCTTATTTTATTTACTTTGAATTCTACCCACTTCCTCCTTACTGTGTCAAAAGCATATTTAGGATTATTGATATAAATTTTGTTCCTGGATCTCCCTAAGGTTGTATCTTCTCTTTTCTTTCCTTTTCCTTTATCTTTTCTTTTCTCTCCTTTCCTTTCTTTTATTTTCCTTTCTTTTTTTTCTTTTCCTTTCCTTTCTTTTCTTTTCTTTTCTTTTTCAGACAGGAACTCATTCTGTCACCTAGGCTGGAGTGCAATGGTGTGATGACAGTTCACTGCAGCCTCGACCACCCCGGACTCAGGTGATCCTCACACCTCCATCTCCTGAGTAGCTGGGACAGGCACTTGCCACCACACCTGGCTAGTTTTTTTGCATTTTTGGTAGAGATAGGGTTGCACCATGTTGCCTGGGCTGGTCTTGAAATCCTGGGCTCAAGTAATCCACCTGCCTTGGCCTCCCAAAGTGCTGGGATTGCAGACATGAACCACCATGCCCGGCACATCCCATATTTTAAAAGGAAAAGTATCTTATCTTAGATGTTTTTATTGATACTATTTGCAAATTACTTTATTTGTGAAAAAACTGTAATGGCAGTTGTTCCCTAATGTATTTTGTCTATTCCTATATGGATTTTAAATGACCGCCTACTACCTCCATGCACCTCACAATCTAACACTTTCAAATTTCAAAACACTAGAATCTATTCCTTCAAAATTCTAGGTTGAGGACTGAGTGAAATTCTTCGGGGATTCTTTAACCCAAAAGCATCACATCCTTTTCTTGGGGGGAGCAATTAAAATTCGGCTCAATATTTACCTTCAATATAACCCCATCTTCATTATGTCTAATAGAAATTGTTTTATTTCTGGGACATGAGTGTATCATTCTTCCATAGTTTTCAGTGGTGTGACAGATCACTTCAATTTTTATGATCCTTTTGTATAAAAGAAAAACAGATGCCAAGACACTGGTGTGAGTGATAAGCTGAATTCACTGTTGGACAGGTAGGGAAAACTGGATCCAATACAAAGGAATGAAGCTGTAAATAATAGGGCCTGTTGAATATCAAAGAATAACTCCAAGGCAGTTAGTTTAAAACATTGGAGATTCGCTTATATATAGGTGTATAGGAAGGAGAGCAGCTTCTGTGAAAACTGCCTCCTCAACCAAGAGCAAAGATAGGGTTTATAAATGCAAATCTATAAAAGTTCACCAAAAAGAGTGACTAGTCAGCTGAAATAAGTACTTGGCTTCTTACTTTAGATTAGGTGATTATGATGGAGCTTAGCATATATCAATTTCTGTCACCTAGGTTGAAAATCAAATCCATTAATTTGAGTCAGTATAATACAGTTGAGTCAAAATGTATCAGCCTGTTTTCCTACTGATTCTGGTCAGTTATCCAAGAAAAAAAAAATACTATCATTTTATCGTAAATCCCATCTGCTCCTATCTTTCAACCACATGCACACTTCAAGGTCAGGATCATGCAGCAAACAAGTTTGTGTTTACACACTCAAAATTCAGCAACAATTTCCTTCATTGCTTTGTCCATATCGGAAAGGATTTAGGAAGAATGAGTTAGGTTGTTGGGCACAAGGACCTATGTCACTATGTCATTTTGAATATTTTAGACAAATTTAAGTGAGGAAAAAATAGCAGATGCTGTCATTATCCTTACTTTATTAGAAATTATTCATCATATTTAAATGATTTAGATCTGTCTTCAAAAACATTTATTTGAATTAGAATTTTCAATCACAGTACCTGCTGTCATAAAATCACAGATTCTAAGTTAACCTCTTACCTAATCTAATGTTACTTTCCACCTGATACTTGAATCCGTTGAATCCCTTGAACCAAATCACTTATTAGTGATCTTCAAAAGTGGTAAAAATCCAGCGAAAGAAATAGTATAGATACGGCTCATTCTACTTTTGTATGCTTCTGAATTCCCCACTGATCCACTATCTGTCTTGTTTTGTTTTGTTTTGTTTGCTATGATTTTTCCCATATGTGTTTGTCACCCCCCCAAAAAAATTTAATAAATGCCTTAATGAGAGAATTAACTTTTTTAGCCCAAGCTGACTCTTTGAACTTCTCTTTTTCCTCATTAATCACACTAAAAGGGAAAAGTTAATTATTGTATCTAGATATTGCCAACCAATAAAATTGTATACCTAGAAAACTAAAAGGTCTCCTGCTTTGATAAACCAAATAGTATTAGCCCAATAATTGTTCAAATGAGTCTATTATATGAATTTTTAAAAAAGCAAAACAGATGATGTTAAACTCAAAATTGTAGCTTAAAGGGGGTTTGAACTGGATAACTTCTTTACATTGAAAAGAATTCCTTTACTTAATAAGAAGTATGTTTTGTGATAAGCATTGGAGACATCAGTCTGAACTGATATTTAGTTTCATATAAATACAGATGGTTACATATGGAAATATTTATAGATTTGTAAATATACAGTGGTTACTAAACACACATATATTTCCTTGCTCTGTCGGCTGAGAGAGCTAGTAACAATAACACCCCAGTAGCAAAAAGTACACCTAGTATCCAGATCTTGGTTTCTAATAGCATTCTGCAGTAAAAGTAACCAGGCTCCTAAAAGAAATGACTGGTTCTCGAGCTAGGACAAAAAATAGACAAGATGATCCTTCAATATTTTGTAGTGTCAGAATGCATGGAAATTCTAAACAAACAAGCAGGATGGGTGTCTCACATGATGGGGGTATGTCAAAGGGACACATAGCAAGCTGAAAGATCTCCCTGTGGTCAAAATTCCAATAATTTGAGCAATAGAATTTAAAAATAATACTGGCTTATAACACAAAGTTTAAAATAAATATCCATGAGTCCATACCAATAGGACTAAATGATTAAATAAGTAAATGGAGCAGAAAAGAAAATTTTCCCATGGTGAAGTTTTCAAAATAATTTGTGTAGATACTCTGCCATCAAGAAGGGAGAGTAAAACTCCCCACTCCTTTAATGTGGACTGTGCATAGTAACTTGCTTCCAAAAAACACATTATGGAAAGGGAGAGGAAAAAAAAAAAACACAGTAACTTTACAGTGGATAAATCTGTCAAACACTACATCAGCCAGGTGATCAAAGTTAACATCAACAGTTATAAGTACCACTAACTATCTTTGATATAAGGTGATGAAAATGGCACTTTACCTCTGTGGTCTTCCTTCCAAAAACTTGTAATCCCAGTCTAATCATGAGAAAAATATCAGACAAATCCTAATAGAAGAGCATTCTACAGAATTCGTGAGCAGCATTCCTCAAAACCATCAAAGTCATTAAAAACAAGAAGACCAAGAAACAGTCACAGACAAGAGGAGTATAAGAAGATTGGACAATGAAATGTTTATGGTAACCAAAATGAAATATAGTAACAGAAAAAAGATATTGGGTTAAAAATAAAATCAATCTACTAAATAATAGCATTCGTAGCAACCTGAATGGAAGTGGAGACTATTATTCTAAGTTAAATAACTCAGGAATGGAAAACCAAACATCAAATGTTTTCACTCATAATTGGGAACTAAGCTATGAGGATGCAAAGGCATAAGAATGATACAATTGACTTTGGGGACTTGGAGGAAAGGGTGGGAAGGGGGTGAGGGATAAAAGACTACACATTGGGTACAGTGAATACTACTTAGATGATCTTATTAAATATTCCAAAAACAAGGAAACAGGACTTGACTGTATGGTGAGCAGGCCCCAAAATATATTCCTATGCCATATTGAGAAATTCTGAAAAAAGTAAATAACTGTATTATAAATATTATTTCTAACATTTATATATACTATTTATAATTGTTATAAAAATTTTCAACCCATGATGTTGAAAAATCTTGGAAATCACCACTAAAGAACTTACTCATGTAACTGAATAGCCGTTCCCCAAACACCTATTGAAATAAAAAAATTTTTTAAATTCAGAAAGAATAAATATTCAAAAAAATAAAGTCAGGGATTTTCTCTGTTTCTGTAAAGGATGAGGATTACATTTCCATTTTTCAGAAAGACAGAGGGAGTAATATGATTTGGCTGTGTCTCCACCCAAATCTCATGTTGAATTGTAGCTCCCATAATTCCCACGTGTTGTGAAAGGGACTCAGTGGGAGGTAATCATGTCATGGGGGCAGTTTTGCTCATAATATTCTCATGAGTGAATAAGTCTCATGAGATCTGATGGCTCTATAAGGAGTTTCCCCTTATGCTTTGCTTTCATTCTTTCCTGCCTGCTGCCATGTAAGACGTGACTTTCACCTTTCACTATCGTTGTAGGGCCTCCCCAGCCACGTGGCACTGTGAGTCCATTAAACCTCTTTTTCTTTATAAATTACCAAGTATTGGGCATGTCTTTATCAGGAGTGTGAAAACAAACTACTACAGTAAATTGATACCTGTAGGGTGGGGTCCTGCTATAAAGATACCCAAAAATGTGGAAGGGACTTTGGAACTGGGTAACAGGCAGAGGCTGGAACAATTTGGAGGGCTCAGAAGAAGAGAAGAAAATGTGGGAAAATTTGGAACTTCCTAGAGACTTGTTGAATAGTTTTGACCAAAATGCTGATAGTGATATGGACAATAAGGCCCAGTCTGAGGTGGTCTCAGATGGAGATAAGGAACTTGTTGGGAACTATTGTAAAGGTGACTCTTGCAATGTTTTAGCAAAGCGACTGGTGGCATTTTGCCCTGCCCTAGAGATTTGTGGAACTTGACTTCAGGGATTTGATTTGATTTAGGGTATCTGGCAGAAGACATTTCTAAGCAGCAAAACATTCAAGAGGTGACTTGGGTGGTGTTAAAGAATTCCATTTTAAAAGTGAAATAGAGCAAAAATGTTTAGAAAATGTTCAGACGGATGTTGTGAGAAAAAAGAAAAAACCATTTTCTGAGGAGAAATTTGAGCCTGCTGCAGAAATTTGCATAAGTAACAGGGAATCAAATGTTAATTGCCAAGACAATGGGGAAAATGTCTCCAGAGCATGTCAGAGACCTTTGTGGCAGCCCCTCCCATTACAAGTCTGGAAGACTAGGAGGAGAAAATGGTTTTGTGGGCTGGGCCCAGGACCTCCCTGCTACATGCAACCTAGGGACTTGGTGCCCTGCATCCTAGCTTCTCTAGCCATGGCTAAAAGGGGGCAAAGTACAGCTTGGCCCATGGCTTCAGAGGGTGCAAGCCCCAAGCCTTGGCAGCTTCCACATGGTGTTGAGCCTGCAGGTGCACAGAAGTCAAGAATTGAGGTTTGGGAATCTCCACCTAGTTTCAGAGGATGTGTGGAAACAACTGGATATCTAGGCAGAAGTTTGCTTAAGGGCGGGGGGGGCCCTCATGGAGGACCTCTGCTAGGGTGGTATGAAAGGGAATGTGGGGTGGGAGACCCCACACAGAGTCCCTACTGGGGCACTGCCCAGTAGAGCTGTGAGAAAAGGACCACTGTCCTCCAGACCCCAGAATGGTAGATCCACTGACAGCTTGCACTATGCACCTGAAAAAGTTGCAGACATTCAACGCCAGACACTCAACACTCATATTGGGAGGAAGTATGCACCCTGCAAAGCCACAGGGGTGGAGCTGCCCAAGACCATGGGAACCCATCTCTTGAATCAGCATGACCTGGATGTATGACATGGAGTCAAAGGAGATTGTTTTGGAGCTTTAAGATTTGACTGCCCCACTGAGTTTTGGACTTGCATGGGGCCTTTAGCCCCTTCATTTTGGCCAATTTTTCGCATTTGGAGCTTGTGTATTTATCCAATGCCTGTACTCCCATTGTATCTAGGAAGTAAACAACTTGCTTTTGATTTTACAGGCTCATAGGTGGAAGAGATTTGCCTTGTCTCTGATGAGATTTTGAACTGTGGACTTTTGAGTTAATACTGAAATGAGTTAAGACTTTGGGGGACTGTTTAGAAGGCATGATTGGTTTTGAAATGTGAGGACCTGATATTTGGGAGGGGCCAGGGTGGAATGATATAGTTTGGCTATGTCCCCAACCAAATCTCATCATGATTTATAGCTCCTGTAATTCCCATGTGTTGTGTGAGGGACTGAGTGAGGGATAATTGAATCATGTGGGCAGTTTCCCTCATACTGTTCTTGTGGTAGTGAATAAGTCTCATGAGATCTGATGGTGTTATAAGGAGTTTCCCCTTTTGCTTGATCTTTCATTCTCTCTTGCTGCCACCATTTAATATGTGCATTTCACCCCTTGCCATGATTGTGAGGCCTCCCCAGCCACGCAGAAGTGTGAGTCCATTAAACCTCTTTTTCTTTATAAATTACCCTGTTTCAGGTATGTCTTTATCAGCAGTGTGAAAACAGATGAATACAGGGATGATCTTTGAGGATGCATATAGTTAGGAGTTCAATAATAGTGAAGTTCAAGAATGCTATGTACTTTCCATAGCCAAATAAAACAGTGATATTTACACTTAAAAAAAAAAAAAAAAAAAAAAAAAA
>NW_012101454.1:1061743-1084663 GCF_000951045.1 Mandrillus leucophaeus
CATCTCAAAAAAAAAAAAAAAAGGCTAAGCACAGTTGCTCACGTCTATAATCCCAGCACTTTGGAAGCCCAAGGTGGGCGGATCACCTGAGGTCAGGAATTTGAGACTAACCTGGCCAACATGGTGAAACCCTGTCTCTACTAAAACTACAAAAATTAGCTGGCTGTGAAGAAAAGAACTTCAGCTAATAATAATGTATCAATATTAGTTCATTAATTGTGACAAATGTATCATACATTAGTAGGATGTCAAATACAGGAAACTGGGTGGGTGGTATAGGGGAACTAAAGTTTAGGTGATTTGGGGTCATATGTTTAAACTATTAGCAGTCTAAAGTCAATTGTATTCAATTCTTTGTCTATTATTTTTATTGACTTACAATTAGGCATATTTATGTGTTACATGTGATATTTTGATGCTTGCATATAATGTGTAATGATAAAATCAATATATTTAGGATACCCATCATCTCAAACACATTTATCATTTCTTTTTGTTGTGAACATTTCAAATCTTTATTTCTAGCTTAACTTCTTATTTTTCTTTCCTTGTTTTGCAATGGTAACTGCATTCTTTTCATAAAATGAGTTAAAAGTATTTACTTTCACTCCCCAGGCTAAAATTTCCACATAAGCTCATATGCTTAATGTGCTATTCTGTAACCTCTTATTGCAATGTTTTTAATATAAATTCTTTTCAGACACAATATATTATGGAGTTGTGTTCGACTTTACTGAGTGAAGGACATTAGTTCTTCCCTTTACAAGTTCAAATAAATCTTACTTTCAAAATGCAGGTCTCATACATATTACTTTTACTCTGAAAAGGAAAATGTGCTTTGTGAGATAAACAAAATACAGTGCAATATGTGAACACGATTATGGATCTTGAGGGCTAAAAGCGACCCTGAAATGAAGAACTCCCAGTACAGAATTGAAAAAATTATTCCAACAATGAGTAAATGATGGCAACCAGGGCAAAAAGAAAGTAAAATAAACACAGCAAAATAAAACACTCAAAGCACATCATATGTTGAAAATATTTATAAATGTTAGAAATAATATTTATAATAAAGTTCTTCACTTTTTTCAGAATTTCTCAACATAGCCTAGGAATATATTTGGAGGCCTGCTAGTCATATTTATATTAACATACAGTCAATTCCTGTTTCCCTGCTTTTGGAAAATTTAATAAGATCAAAAGCCCTTTCCAGAAATAAAAATTCTACACAACCCTGGAAAGACTCTGGGAAGAAAGTTGTTTCTTTTAGGCAGGAATGCATATTCTGTGATTTAAAGAGGGGGAAATTTAGCTCAAACTGGAGGGCTTTCACTAGAGCATGGTAATGTTAGAACTACAGAAAGCAGACTTTAGGTATTTGGGAAAGAAATTAGTTGTGCTAAAAAAAAATCATACCAAATTTGAAATAAGAAAAAGGAATCCCTGTATGACCTTTCAGTGTCAGAACACTGTCTAATAGGAGCACCCAAGGATTACCTAATTCTCAAGGGTATGTACCTTTGTTTAATTTACTAGTTACCTTTGTTAAAGACCCAGGTTCTATGAATTAAATGTCAACGGTATAGATTGTTTTGTCCAGTAGAGGTGTAAATGATTTCTCTCAGAAAAGACAGCCCAAGAGATTATAGTTTCATTGCCCTGTAGGACATTAATCAGTTTTGTCTCTTCCTCAGTAAACTTCTTTCAGCAAGTCTTCTATTTCTTGGCTGACTGAATGTCAATCAACTTCTCGCTTTCCCTTTCTGTTTCTCTTTCTTAATATCTCTCTGTCTTTCTATATATAGAAATATCTCTCTATACACATATAAATATGTATACATATAAAGATTACATGTATATATACACATACTTGTATATATGTATATATCAGTATATGCACATCCACACATAATATATGTATATTACAATATATGCAAGTATAGCTCAAATGTTATCTTAAATATTTTTTGAGGAGCGTAACCATTCTACTGGCACCCTTATTAAGTCAAATACACCTTTGATCCATGTCTATTCTACATTTGTATAACAGTCATGTTTTAATAAAATTATTCAAAGTTATTTACTTGCTCTTCCCCAGGTGAGAGTTTCCATGTACACTCTTCAACCCTCTTAAAACAGGTCACTGAAAAAAAATTTCTGCATAAATGTATTGATTTAGAGCTACATTACTGCCACTAGTTACCTCTTCCCTGCTGCTACATATGTCCTGATTTATTATGATCATAAGGTGGCTCAGGACAATATTTATGAGCAGTTATCAGTGGTGACAGAACATAGATGGCTTAACCTTTGCAAAGTTAAATAGTTTGAGCTTATGATGAACACACAAGTTGAATGTGTTATAAGCTTTCACAGCTTTTAAGCAGCTATCAGTTGGCAAAAATCCTTTTAACATTTTACACTTTAAAAGAAAATCACTTCATTAAGGAAAATTAATATTTGCTCACTTATCAAATATTACCCTTAAGGGAATGAAACAGATTTCAATCTGTAGATTATAATTGGGGTGGGGAAATAATATGATTAACACTATTTATCAAGTAGTCCATTTTTAACATTGTCCCTTTTGTGATGCAATCACTGTAGGATTGAAGGGCATTATATAAGTAATTGAAATAAACAAAACAAAGGCAGAATAGCTATTATATTAGACTTCATTAAATAATTATATAGGCAAATTGTTTTGAGCAAGTAATTTGGCTGCTCAGTCTGCCTAGGAATGAAGTTGTACAAAATGGCAGTCATCTTTAAAACTCTCCTGTATGTGGCTCCTGGAATGAAATAAAGAAATGTCAGCAAAATATTCAGTATGGTGTAACCACTGTTGATGATGAGAAGGCCCTGACTGCTTAGACCTTTACATAACACAATCAGCATTTTACAAATAAATGAACGTGGAAGTGAAAATCCTGTCCCAGTGAAAATCACTTGCTCCTCCTACTTACGTTCATACATCAGAGTTTTTACTAGATTTCTAAAATTTATAAATCATGTCCAAGAGACAGTAAGTGGCATGGTTGGAATTTAATTGCAAGACTTTAAACTCTACATCCAGTGCCTTTTTCAAAAGATGATTGCCTTTACATTCTGTCTATCTTTGAGAGGTGAAGCCAGTTAGACTTCCTGGGTCGAGTGGGGACTCAGAGAACTTTTCTGTCTAGCTAGAGGATTGTAAGTGCACCAATCATTGCTCTGTGTCTAGCTAAAGGATTGTAAGTGCACCAATCAGTACTCTGCAAAAATGCACCAATCAGCACTCTGTATCTAGCTAAAGGACTGTAAACGCACCAATCAGCACTCTGTAAAAACACACACCAATCAGTGCTCTGTGTCTAGCTAAAGGATTGTAAATGTACCAATCAACACTCTGTAAAATGGACCAATCAGCAGGATGTGGGCGGGGACAAATAAGGAAATAAAAACTGGCCAGCAGCGGCAACCCACTCAGGTCCCCTTCCATGCTGTGGAAGCTTTGTTCTTTTGCTCTTTTCAATAAATTTTGCTGCTGCTCACTCTTTGGGTCCACATTACCTTTAAGAGCTGTAACACTCATCGTGAAGGTCCATGGCTTCATTCTTGAAGTCAGCGAGACCAAGAACCCACTGGAAGGAACCAACTCCAGACACATCTTGACTTTACATTATTTCATGTCAGGGTTTATTAAAACCTTGTTTTGTGTTTCAGGATGGAAAGCAGTATTTTCAAGGTTTCACTTCCATAGGAACAGGATATATGTACGTACAGTAAATTCTCCATTATCCATACCAATAAAGAACATTCACATGAAAAATGAAAAAACCATAACTAGTCTGCCACCTGAGATAGAGATAGGTTCCATCTGCAAAGAAGTAAATGTGTGTTTTCACATCCATTTATATTTATGTCTCATGACAAACACCATATAGTCAACTCCTGATTGTTTCCCACATATATTCTGTCCAAAACAGTGGTGCCACCCAGATTGAGGTTTTTCCAACACACTTATATTTAGAAAACTTGGAAACTTATCTTTCTTTTACTGAACTGCTTATCTTTATTACTGAGGCAAATTATACTTCTGACCAAAAGGCTAATACATGAAGTAAGCCTTTGGGTTTTTCAATCAATTTAAAAGACATTAAAATAGCACCATTTGCACAGTCTTCAGATATAAATATGAGAAATATGAATATTTTAAATAAGTCAGGTAGAAAGGACAACCATACTGGATTAGGGTCTAAGAACTCCAGGTTCCAGTGGAGTTCATGCTACAAGTTATACATGAGGAAATTAGCAAATCACCTGGCACTGTTTTTCTCAAAAGAAAATCAGAGGACTGAGCTGACGTTTAGAGAATAGCTCAGTTCTCTTCCATTCCATAATTCATTGGCTCCTCTAAATTTTTTCAAACATGAAAATAAATTCCAAATAAAATTCTTGTGTTTATGAAAACATAAACATCTAAAATTTAAATAAGTATTTCTTCTAGGGTTAAGAAAATAATTGTAATTGCACCTGGTTTTTACACTTACTCAAAAGAGCTAACATAGCCAAGAAAAACTTCCATGTAACTGTACCAACTGAGACAAGATCTTAAATATCTCTTAATCTTGGACAATCTGCGGTGTCTGTGATACGCTGACTAAAAATGTAACTATATCAGTGCTATGGATTATATAATAACTTTTAAAAATAAACATTTCATAGATTGTCACATATTTATCTGAGAACACATAAATAAAAACTAATATGAATCATCAGGACATTCTCTTTTGAGTATGGCTGATAAAATAAACAGTAAAATCTACATAGTTCAAATGCCCAACTTTAAAAACTAAAAACCTTGCTCTTCAGTGTGAATTCTATCAGCTTTTGTTTTTCCAACATTTCAATTTTCTTTTCTTTACCAAAAAACAATTGTCCCCACTTAAGTATTATCTTCAGGATCATTAATGTCCAAGTAAATGTGGTCTGACCAAATAATTTGGCACCATAGCTAAGACCAAAAAAAAAAAAAAAAAAGTAAATAACTTCCAGAATAATTAAAACACAGCTCTTTCTATTGGTGTAGGCATTTCAGTTCTGCTCTGAGACCCCCTCCGATTTAGCTAGAGATAGTTTCCATGGGAACTGAAGACTGTGCTCTACTGAGTCTTGAAATACACAAATATGAATTTTTGCTTCTTACAAGTGAGCAGCAATTTATCTCCCTAATACTTAATGGAAGACATTTGAATCTATTCTGGTTTGAGACCAAAACTGGAAGAAAGTCAGTTATGTCAATTATACAAAGCCTGAAATTGGATATTAGTAAAATTGAGGTGAGTACAGCATAGTAATATATGTCCAGCTGTTTTAGCTTTTCCAGGGTATTTTTTTCCAAAGGGAGGAATATATTACTGTATTAAATACTTGTGCTACCTTGAAAAAAATTTAAAATTAATTTTCTTAATCCAAGCAGATTTCCCATTGTCATTGTTGCTTTTAAATAATCTCTTATGGAATATAGAGTGCAGAGTTGTAACAATACAAAATACCAAAGTTGATGTTTAATTTTTATGGTTTTTTTGGTAGACAAAAATTTGGGATAGATTAATGGGAATGTGCAAGTCAGTACATGAAGAAATAAAATGATTGCAAGCTATTGAGTTGAAAAACAGGTACAGCCTTTCAAAAGTCTAAAAACCCAAACCCATGACCTTATAAAAAGAAAATTGGTATTACTCAAGAACAAATCCTGACTTTACTTGAAAATATCTCTGCATAAATGTGTATAACAAAGATAATAAAAGCAGCTAAATCTACCCCAAGCTGGAAAAAAAATCAAAAAAAGACAGTCAACTCCCTGGAGAGGAATCTGTTTCTCTTGGTTGTGACAATGGTTACCAAAGTAGTGGTTATATTTGAGAGGCCCTTGGCTACAAATCCATGATCTTGAAGACGTTCGGTAGACTCTGAATCAAACAGACCATTATAATAGACAAACTTGTGCTTTCTAGTGTTCAAACACCTAGACCTTAACAAACTAAACTTCTCTTATTAAAAAGGCAAAGCAGTGATCAAGGTAATTATTGAAAATTTGGGGTTAAAACTCTTTTTATTTTAACTTTCCAGAGCAAAATGTTAGAACATGTCCAGCCAGTATTTTTTTAGATCCCATATATTTTAGAATCCTATAACAGGCATTGTAATGGGCAGGATAGAAACTAGCCCACACAATGTCTTTGTACAATTTAGAGGACACACTGGTGTTGAGGTTCACAGCAAATAAAGCACAACTGGAATTTAAGCTCCCTCTCACCTCTTCATTCAGACACACTTCTGCAGTATATAAACTGCACAACTGTACAGGTGGCTCTGGCACAGGATCTTGAATATGCAGTGATGAATAGAACAGGCTAATCAACACCAGCAGAAACCAATAATTAGGATCTGATTATTAAAGGACTATGAGTATTTAAGCAATAAATACTAATTGGATCAACATTCATTGACAACCTACTACATTCCAGGCACATTATGTGAGAAATACAAAGATAGGATCTGAGAACTACAAAAGAACTCTTGGCACATAATGACTCCATACAAACCCCTGCACTAAGAGACCTGATCAACCCTAACATGGTTTCTGGCTGCCTAAGACTACATCCCTGGAAAGACTCAACCCCTCTTTGAGTTCCTGTCTGAAAAAGCTCAAGCCTGTCGAAAGAATTTATTGTTTGTTCTAGCCAACACTTGACAATAGGCCCCTGACTCCCCTTTCTTAGAGAATTTACTAAAAAGAGCTTATAATCGTAAATCCTTCCTCTGTAACTTTGAGATATGTATGTATGTATCTCCTATGTCCCAGGGTATCTTTCTCAAGGACCTAAAAGCCATTCCTTTAAAATATAATCATCAGGAAAGATAGAACCTCTGTATCTCGGTCTCTGTGGGAAGATAGAATTCCAACTTCAATAATTGCCAACTAGCAGACACAGCTGGACTAATCACATTTACACTGACCAACCTTCTTACTTCTGGTAATTTTTTACTTCCCTGACACTACTTGAGCCCTGCTCACTTTTCCTTCCTACTCCCTTATTCTCCTTTTAAAACGCCCCATCCATCACCTCTGCACAAATTGGAATGGAGCTTAGGTTGTTCCCTTACTGTCAGTAGTTACTGAATAAAATCTGTTTTTAGCAGTTGAACTAATGTCGTTTGTTTATCTTTGAGAGATCTAAAGAAAATATTCCAGTACGGAAAACAACCATGTTCAGAAATGACTATAAAATGCAAAATGAAAGCTATGATAGCACATTGATTAATTAAATTGAAAGTACAAAATAAGGCCTGCACATTGCTACAATAACAATATAATATCTTAGAAGAAGGGAGAGATCCATCGTGCAGAGGTGAAAGGAAATAGAGAAGTGGGACTTTAATTAGAAATACAGAAGTGGAACTTTGTTTAACTTCAAATGAGAAAAATAGAATTGAATGTATATTGTCACATGTTCATATTACTACAAAAGACATAAGCATGGTCATAAACATGCCAATAAATTCTAACAGTCACAAGGGGAGAGATCTTGTCTGATTTTTTTCATATCTGCATTATCAATGTGTAAAATACAATTGTCTCAATAAAAATTTATTGAATTAACTAATGAGATATCACTTATAAAAGGAAAGAAAGATATGTGATCTAAAAGACAGTTTATGCAAACTTAGTTGGTTGCTTTCCCATATTTTGTTGAAAGTTTATACACCAAGAAAATTTCAATCCTAACATGAATCTACAGAGACTTTCCACATGTACATTTGAGGCTCCAAGTTTCATAAATAATGATACAAGGAGAACAAAGTAAAGGAGAGCATATAACTTAAATTTATTTTACCCTTAAATAATATCTATTATAAAAAAAATTAATTTTATAAAGATTTGAAAAACATTACAGAATAAAATGAGACTACAGAGACAAGAGTGAGAAGATGCTATGTATAAAACTTAGACAACAGACTTTCCACATACACAAAATTAGTGTTGCAGTGTTTTTTAAAGTAACAGAAAATTGTAAAGATAAAATTACAGGGCAAGTGCGCGTGTGCTGCCTCCGTCAGCCCAAGTCGGGAACATGGCCGTATGGTTGCTGTGGGCGGGCAGGCACCAGGTGCAGCGCCTACTGGCCTCCAGTGCCGCGTGGGAGAGCAAGGGATGGCCGTTTCCATTCAGCACTGCTACCCAGATAACTGCTGGTGTGGACTGCTGTTCTGAGGACCCTCCTGGTGAGCTGGACCCTCTCTTGCCAAACCAGCCTTAAGGGTAAAGCTGTTAAACTGGAGAAGGAAGTCCAGGATTTAACCATGAGATAGCAGAGAGCTGTAGCTGATTGTGAAAACACAAGGAGGCAAACTGAGAGATGTGTGGAAGATGCCAAGATAGGTGGCTGACATTTTGGAGAAGACTACACAATGGATTTCTGAAGAATCAGAACCTGGGAACCAGAAGCTCACTCTGGAGAAGGTCTTCCGAGGGCTGTCACTTTTAGAAGCAAAGCTGAAAAATGTGTTTGCCAAGCATGACCTGGAGAAGCTGTCACCCATTAGTGACAAATATGACCCCTAAGAGCATGAACTCATCTGTCATGTAACAGCTGCTGTTGGGGTGCAGCCTGGCACCATGACATTAATAAGACAAGATGGCTACAAACTTCATGGCTGCACCATTAGACCTGAAGAGGCCATCAGCAACTGGATGTTCTCCCAGAATCCAGTCACCTACGCTTCTTTTATTTATTAAACTAGGTTTGTATTGTATTGTACATGAGGTACTTCATGTGATTTGTTTTGGATTTAGTCCTATTGGCTTTATTTCTAAGATATTCTGTTGATTTAATGTGACCTGTTTGATTTCATCAGAAGTCTTACCATTGGGCATTTGAACAATGTGACAAGTGTCCCAATAGCCTGTATCAAAACATGCTTAGGAAAATTAGTACTCTGATGAATTTGAATCCGAAAGCCTTTTAACTATGTGTTTACAACTACATGTTCCTTCCTAGTGGTTCCTATAACAGGGATTGTATAGGATCTTGTATTTTGTGGAAAAAGGAGATGGTACGGATTGGTTCAACATTTGGGTACTTACAGGATAAAGCTTCATGGTTGTAGATAGAGACACAAAGAACCCTTCAATAAATCAACGAATCCAGAAGCTGTTTTTTTTAAAGATTAACAAAATAGATAGACCACTAGCTAGACCAATAAAGAAAAAAAGAGAGAAGAATCAAATAGACACAATAAAAAATGATAAAAGAGATATCACCACTGATCCCACAGAAATACAAACTACCATGAGAGAATACTATTAACACCTCTACTCAAATAAAATAGAAAATATAGAAGAAATGGATAAATTCCTGGACACCCTCCCAAGAATAAACCAGGAAGAAGTCAAATCCCTAAATAGACCAATAATAAGTTCTGAAATTGAGGAAGTACCTAATAGCCTACCAACCAAGAAAAGCCCAGGACCAGACAGATTCACAGCTGAATTCTACCAGAGGTACAAAGAGGAACTGGTACCATTCCTTCTGAAACTATTCCAAACAATAGAAAAAGAGGGACTCCTCCCTAACTCATTTTATGAGGCCAGCATCATCCTGATACCAAAACCCAGCAGAGACATAACAAAAAAGAAAATTTCAGGGCAGTATCCCTGATGAACTTCGATGTGAAAATCCTCAATAAAGTACTGGCAAAACAAATCCAGCAGCACATCAGAAGTCTTATCCACCACGTTAAAGTTGGCTTCATCCCTGGGATGCAAGGCTGGTTCAACATATGCAAATCAATAAACGTAATCCATCACATAAACAGAACCAATGACAAAAACCACATGATTATCTCAACAGATGCAGAAAAGGCCTTCAATAAAATTTAACACCACTTTATGCTAAAAACTATCAATAAACTAGGTATTGATGGAACATATCTCAAAATAATAAGAGCTATTTATGACAAACCCACAGCCAATATCATACTGTATGGGCAAAAGCTGGAAGCATTCCCTTTGAAAGCTGGCACAACACAAGGATGCCCTGTCTTACCAGTCCTATTCAACATAGTATTGGAAGTTCTGTCCAGGGCAATCAGGCAAGAGAAAGAAAGAAAGGGTATTAAAACAGGAAGAGAGGAAGTCAAATTGTCTCTGTTTGCAGATGACATGATTGTATATTTAGAAAACCCCATCGTCTCAGCCCAAAATCTCCTTAAGCTGATAAGCAACTTCAGCAAAGTCTCAGGATACAAAATCAATGTGCAAAAATCACAAGCATTCCTATACATCAACAATAGACAGAGAGCCAAATCATGAGTGAACTCCCATTCACAATTGCTACAAAGAGAATAAAATGTCTAGGAATCCAACTTATAAGGGATGTAAAGAACCTCTTCAAGGAGAACTACAAACCACTGCTCAAGGAAATAAGAGAGGATACAAACAAATGGAAAAACATTTCATCCTCATGGATATGAAGAACCAATATCATGAAAATGGGCATACTCCCCAAAGTAATTTATAGATTCAATGCTATCCCAATCAAGTTACCACTGACTTTCTTCACAGAATTAGAAAAAACTACTTTAAATTTCATATAGAACCAAAAAAGAGTGCCTATAGCCAAGACAATCCTAAGCAAAAAGAACAAAACTGCGGGAATCATGCTACCTGACTTCAAACTATAATGCAAGTCTACAGTAACCAAAACAGTGTGGTACTGGTACCAAAACGGATATATAGACCAATGGAACAGAACAGAGGCCTCAGAAATAACACCACATATCTACAACCATCCACTGACAAACCTGACAAAAACAAGCAATGGGGAAATGATTCCCTATTTAATAAATGGTGTTAGGAAAACTGGCTAGCCATATGCAGAAAAATGTGACTGACCGCTTCCTTACACCTTATACGAAAACTAACTCAAGATGAATTAAAGACTTAAACGTAAGACCTAAAACCATAAAAACCCTAGAAGAAAACCTAGACAATACCATTCAGGACACAGGCATGGGCAAAGACTTTATGACTAAAATACCAAAAGCAATGGCAACAAAAGCCAAAATTGACAAATGGGATCTAATTAAACTAAAGAGTTTCTGCACAGCAAAAGAAACTATCATCAGAGTGAGCAGGCAACATAGAGAATGGGAGAAAATTTTTGCAATCTCTCCATGTGAGAAAGGGCTAATATCCAGAATCTACAAGAGAACTTAAACAAATTTACAAGAAAAAAACAAATGGCCAGATGCAGTGGCTCCTGCCTGTAATCCCAACACTTTGGGAGACCAAGGTGGGCCTATCTCGAGGTCAGGAGTTCAAGATTAGCCTGGCCAACATGGTGAAATCCCATCTCTACTGAAAATAGAAAAATTAGCTGGGCATGGTGGCGCATGCCTGTAATCCCAGCTACTCAGGAGGCTGAGCCAGGAGAATTGCTTGAACCGGGACCAGGGGTGGGGAGGATGCAGTGAGCTGAGATGGCACCACTGCACTCCAGCCTGGGCTACAGAGGAAGACTCCATCTCAAAACAAAACAAAACAAAACAAAACAAAAAAACAAACAAAAAACCATCAAAATGTGGGCAAAGGATATGAACAGACATTTCTCAAAAGAAGACGTTTATGCAGCCAACAAACATGACAAAATACTCATCAACACTGGTTATTAGAGAAATACAAATCAAAACCACAATGAGATACCATCTCATGCTAGTTAGAATGACGATCATTAAAAAGTCAGGAAACAACAGATGCTGGAGAGGATGTGGAGAAATAAGAATGCTTTTACACTGTTGGTGAGAGTGTAAAATAGTTCAACCATTGTGGAAGATAGTGTGGTGATCCCTCAAGGTTCTAGAACCAGAAATACCATTTGACCCAGCAATCCCATTACTGGGTATATACCCAAAGGATTATGAATCATTCTACTACAAAGACATGTGCACATGTATGTTTACTGCAGCACTATTCACAATAGCAAAGACTTGGAACCAACTCAAATGCCCAACAATGGTAGATTGGATAAAGATAATCTTGCATACATACACCATGGAATACCATGCAGCCATAAAAAAGGATGAGTTCATGTCCTTTGCAGGGACGTGGATGAAGCTGGAAACCATCATTCTCAGCAAACTAACACAAGAACAGAAAACCAAACACCACATGTTCTCACTCATAGGTGGGAGTTGAACAATGAGTACACATGGACACAGGGAAGGGAATATCATACACCAGGGCCTGTCGAGGGTTGGGGGCTAAGGGAAGGATAGCATTAGGAGAAAAACCTAATGTAGATGACAAGTTAATGGGTGCAGCAAACCACCATGGCACATGTATACCTATGTAACAAACCTGCACGTTCTGCACATGTATCCCAGAACTTAAAGTATGATTAAAAACAAAAAATTACAGAAAACTTTCCTTAAGTAAGAGAAGAAAATTGAAAATTGCACATAAATTTTATAAACTGAAAAGGAAAAGAATTAACATATAAAGTAAGATGATGCTAGGCATAAAAATTAGATAACAGTGATTCCATCTATAATTGGTATTGCTGTAATTTTAAAACAATTTAAGAAAAAGTAGAAGAAAACATTCCTGAAAGGCTTGAAATGTTATAATAAAAGAAATGATTACTTAGCAAAGAAATACTAGCTGAGCATTAGAACAGACGTATTCCAGCATTCAATAATAAAGAATGTGATAAGTATTCTGGCATTAAAAAAGAATGATTATATTTGCCTAGATATTTACCATTCAGATGTTCATTTTTGTAGAAATTCAAATTTCTATCTAATACCAACATTTTTTGGACTTCATTTATCATTTTATATAGAGCTGGTTGCTTGGTGATTAATTCTCTCAACTTTACATGCCAGAACAGTCTTTATTTTAACTAGATATTTAAAATAGATATATTTTTTTTCTGGGCATATAATATTAGACTAGCTTTTCTTTTTTCTTTCTTTACTGTAAAAAGAAGTCTCCATTATCATCTGCCTTGTACTCCTAAAGAGAAATATTCTGACATTTTTATACTTTGCTTGCAATGGGTAATTTACCTAAGGTTTTATTTGTTTCTTCTGCTTGAAGTTTGTTGAGTATTTTGTGGAGATTTTTCTTTGGATCTATAGGTTTATAGTTTTCCTCATATTTGGAAAATGTTAAAGTTATTTCTTCACTTTGTTTTTGGTCAAACCCTCTCTAATGGCACAACACTAGACTGCATGATGCTGCACCACAGATCACTGACATAGCTTCATTTGTTTTTTGATCTTTGTATCGGTTTTATTTGAATATTTTTACTGCTATATCTTCAGATTCACGAATCCCTTCTGTTGCACTTTAATCCTAATCATTTTATATTTTTTCTCTTTTTTATTAACTTTTATTTTAGGTGCGGAGGTGCATGTGAAGGTTTGTTACACAGGTAAATTCATGTCACAGGGGTTTGTTGCACTGATTATTTAGTCATCCAGGGATAAATCCCAGTTTGCAATAGTTATCTTTTCTGCTACTCTCCCTTCTCTCACTCTCCACTATGAGGTAGACCATAGTGCCTATTGTTTCCTTCTTTGTGTTCATAAGTTCTTATCATTTAGCTCCCACTTAAAAGAAAGAACACAAGGTATTTAGTTTCCTGTTCCTGTGTTAGTTTGCTAAAGATAATGGCCTCTAGTGACATCCATGTTCCCGCAAGACATGATCTTGTTCTTTTTCATGGTTACACAGTATTCCATGGTGTAGATGTACCACATTTTCTTTACTCAATCTGTCACTGATGGGCATTTAGGCTGATTCTGTGTCTTTGCTACGGTGAATAGTGCTGCAATGAACATACACATACACATACATTCTATTCTTTATAATAGAATGATTTGTGCTCCTCTGAGTCCATACTCAATAACGGAATTGCTGGGTCAAATGGTAGCTCTGTCTTGGTTCTTTGAGGAATTGCCACACTGTCTTCCACAATGGTTGAACTAATTTATACTCCTACCAACAGTGTATAAGTATTCCCTTTTCTCTGCAACCTCACCAGCATCTGTTATTTTTTGAATTTTTAGTAGTAGCCATTCTGACTGGTGTGAAATGGCATCTCATTGTGGTTTTGATTGGTGTTTCTCTAATAATTATCAGTGATATTGAGCTTTTTTCGTATATTTGTTGGCTGCATATATGTTTTCTTTTGAAAAGTGTCTGTGCATGTCCTTTGTTCACTTTTTAATGGGGTTGTTTGTTTTTCTCTGGTAAGTTTGTTTAAGTTCCTTATAGATGCTGGATGTGAGACCTTTGTCAGATGTTCAGTTTGCAAAAATTTTCTCCCATTCTGTAGGTTGTCTGTTTACTCTGTTGAGAGTTTCTTTTGCTGTGCAGAAGCTCTTTAATTTAATTAGATTTCACTTGTCAGTTTTTGCTTTCGTTGTGATTGCTACTGGTGTCTTTGTCATGAAATCTTTGCCCGTTCCTGTGTCTAAGATGGTATTGCCTAGGTTGTCTTCCAGTGTTTTTATACTTTGGGGTTTCATTGGTATCTATGTGCCTGTTTTTGTACCAGTACCATGTTGTTTTGGTTACTCTAGCACTGTAGTATAGTTTGAAGTGCAGTAACATGATGGTTCCACCTTTGTTCTTTTTGCTTAGAATTGTCTTGTTCATTTGGGCTCTTTTTGGTTTGGTTTCTAGTTCTGTGGAGAATGTCTTTGGTAGTTTGATAGGAATAGCATTGAATCTGTAAATTAGTTGGGCAGTATGGTCATTTTAATGATATTATTTCTTCTTATACATTCGCATAAAATGTTTTCAATTTGTGTCTTTTCTGATTTTTTTTTTTTTTTTTGAGCAGCGTTTTGTAATTCTTAGTGTCGATATCTTTCACCTCCCTGATTAAGTGTATTCCTAGGTATTTTATTCTTTTTTGTGGCAATTGTGAATGGGATTACCTTTCTGACTTGGCTCCCAGCTTGGCTGCTGTTGGTGTATAGGAATGCTAGTGACTTTTGTATATTGATGTTGTATCCTGAAACTTTGCTAAAGTTGTTTATCAGCTTAAGGAGCTTTTGGGATGAGACTATTGGGTTTTCTAGGTATAGAATTATGTCATCTGCAAACAGAGATAGTTTGACTTCCTCTCTTCCTATTTCGATGATTTTTATTTTTCTCATAGCCAGAGTAGTCAACTCTTGTTTGACTACTGTGGCTATGATTTCCAATACTATGTTGAATAGGAGTAGTAAGAGATGGCATCCTTTTCTTGTGCCAGTTTTCAAGCTTTTGGCCATTCAATATGTTGGCTGTAGGTTTGTCATAGATGGTTCTTATTATTTTGAATATGTGTTCCTTCAATACCTAGTTTATTGAGAGTTTTAAACATGAAACAGTGTTGAATTTTATTGAAAGCCTTTTCTGCATCTATTGAGATAATCACATGGTTTTTGTCTTTAGTTCTGTTTATGTAATGAATCATATTTATTGATTTGTGTAAGTTGAACCAAACTTGCATTCCAGGGATGAAGCCTACTTCATGATGGTGGATTAGCTTTTTAATGTGCTGCTGGATTCTGTTTGCAAGGATTTTGTTGAGGATTTTTGCATAGATGTTCATCAAGGATATTGGCCTGAATTTTTTTTTGTTGTTGTATATCTGCCAGGTTTTGGTATCAGAATGATGCTGGCCTTATAGAATGAGTTGGGGAGGTGTCTCTCCTCCTCTGTTTTTTGGAATACTTTCTGTAGGAATGCTACCAGCTCTTCTTTATACATCTGGTAGAATTTGGCTGTGAATCCATCAGGTCCTGGACTTTTTTTGGTTGGTACGCTATTTATTAATGATTCAATTTCAGAGCTTGTTATTGGTCTGTTCATTGAATCGATTTATTCCTGGTTCAGTCTTGGGAGGGTGGGTGTATGTGTTCAGGAATTTATCCATCTCTTCCAGGTTGTCTAGTTTGTGTGCATAGAGGTGATCATAGTAGTTTCTGATGGTTATTTTTATTTCTGTGGGATCAGTGGTAATATTCCCTTTGTCATGTCTAATTGTGGTTATTTGGATCTTCTCTCTTTTCTTCTTTATTAGTCTAGCTAGTGGTCCATCTATCTTATTAATGTTTTCAAAAACCAAATTCCTGGATTTGTTGATCTTTTGAATGGTTTTGTGGGGGTCTCAATTCAGTTCAGCTCTGATTTTGTTTATTGCTTGTCTTCTGCTAGTTTGGGGGTTGATTTGTTCTTGCTACTTGAATTCTTTCAGTTGTGATGTTATGTTGTTAATTGAGATCTTTCTAACTTTTTGATGTGGATATTTTGTGCTGTGAATTTCCCTCTTAACACTGCCTGAGCTGTGTGCCAAAGATTCTGGTATTGTGTATCTTTGTTCCCATTAGTTTCAAAAAACTTTTTGATTTCTTCCTTAATTTTATTATTTACCCAAAATAAAAGGAAACACGTTGTTTAATTTCCATGTAATTGTATGGTTTTGAGTGACTTTCTCAGTCTTGACTTCTATTTTTATTGTCACTTAATTTCATTATTTACCCAAAAGTCATTCAGGAGCATGTTGTTTAACTTCCATGTAATTGTATGGTTTTGAGTGACTTTCTTAGTCTCGACTTCTATTTTTATTGTCACTTAATTTCATTATTTACCCAAAAGTCATTCAGGAGCATGTTGTTTAACTTCCATGTAACTGTATGGTTTTGAGTGACTTAGTCTTGATTTCTATTTTTATTGCACTGTGCCCCAAGAGTGTGTTTGGTATAATTTCTCTTCTTTTGCATTTGCTGAGAATTGTTTTATGTCCAATTATGTGGTCAATTTTAGAATATGTGCCATGTGCTGATGAAAAGAATGTATATTCTGTTGTTTTTGGGTGGAGGGCTTTGTAGAGGTCTATCAGATCCATTTGGCCTAACGCTGAGTTCAGGTCCTTTGTTAATTTTCTGCCTCAATTATTTGTCTAATACTGTCATCACTTTATATTTTATCTCACATATTTTCATTTCTAGAAGTTCACTTTGGTCTTTGTAAAAAATCTTTCATTAATCCCTCATTATTTGCATGACAGATTACTTTTTTAATATATGTAATGAATTTATAATAGCTGTATAGTATCTTTTCTGTTAATTTTATCATCTTTGTCATTTCTTGGTCACTTGCTATTAATTGATTTTTCCCTTGGTTATGAATTATTTTTTTCCTACTTCTTTACATGTCTGATAATTCTTATTGAATGCCAGAAATTGTGTGTTTTTACATTGTTTTATATTTTTAAGATATCTCTTTAAAGATTTGGGGTCAGGTAGATTACTTGGAATTAGTTTGAACTTCTCAAGGTTTAATTTTAATGCTTCATTAATAAGGGTACAGAACAGCCTTTAGTTGGAGGCTAATTTGGCCCTTGTGCAGAAGCAATGTACTTCTGAGAATTGTATTTGATGCCCATTTATTAGAAAGACATTTTACTTCCAGTGATTAGAATATAAAGAATTCCCACCTTTATGTGCACTCTACGGATTGCTGTGCCCACTCCTGTATGGTGGTTCTTCCTCAGCTTTAGTAGTTTTCTCACATGCATGCACAGATCACTATTCAGTCAAAGACTTAAGAAAACCCATCTGCACCTCTACAGAACTCTTTTCCTTGGCAGCCTTATTTTCTTTAACACTATGTCCTGAGAATTATAGCTTCTGTGGCAGCCAACACAAACTTTCAACTTTGTCTCCTTAACTCAGTAACACAACTGGGCTCTATTTGGCATCAGCATCTCTATGCTACAAAGTGGAAACTCTCTCCAGGCAGTGAGCTATAAGGCTTACCTTCTTTGTTTCTCTATTCTCAAGGATATAAAATAAGAATGAATAGACACTCCTGGTCATAAATAAAGTCAGTCAGAAAAAAAAAAAATGAAGTGACATATTTAAAATACTGAAAGAAAAATACAGTCAATCTGAAGTTATCCACCTAGCAAAATTATCTTCAAAAATGAAGAAAAATGTATTAAACTTTTTTAGACAAACAAAAAGCTACAAGAATTGGTTACCAGAAGAACTACACTGTAAGAAATGTTAGAGAAAGTATTTCAAACAAAAAATACATTACCACATGGACATTGGGTGTACACAAAAAAATGAAGACTGCCAGAAATAGTAAACCAAAGTACATGAAACAAAGAAATGACAGGACTATAAAGTAAAATAAACAAATGCATAGTAATAGAGATTTTGACATAACTTTCTCAGTAATTGGTAGAACAATTAAAAATAAAACAAGTAAGGTATAGAATATAGTAACAAAACATTATAAACCAATTTGACCTGACACAGAACACTCCATGTAACACCAGCAGAATATCTGCTTTTTCAAACATAAATGAATCATTTGTCAAGATAAAGCATTTACTATACCTATAAAAACAGTTCCTATAAATTACAGATTATGTCCTCTAACTGTAACAGAATTAAATTAGAAATCAATAATAGAAAAATACCAGAATATGCCCAAATATTTGGAAATTAAATAACACAGATCCAAATAAATATGTATCCAAAACAATCACAATGTAAATTATAAAATGTGAATTAAAAGAAAACTGAAATAAAACATAAAATTTGTGAGCTGTAACTCAATTACTTCAAAAAAGAAGTTCTAAAATATATTGTCTAAGATTCCCCATTAAGAAGCTATAAAAACCAAAATTAAACCTAATGCGAGTGAAAAATGATAATAGCAGAAATCAATTTTTTAAAACTGAGAAAAATAGAACAAATTAAACAAAAGGCTGATCTCTGAAAAGATTAATATAGTTAAACTCTAGCTAGAGTGAAGAGCAACAGAAAAGATGACTCGGATTACATCAGACATAAGAGAAATGGCTAAAGATTCTCATCATTAAAATAATAAAACATTATTTTAAAATGCATGTCAATAATTTTGATAGCCTACATGAAGTGAACAAGTTCCTTGAAACACACAAATCACAAAATAGCCCCCCCAAAAGATAGAAAAGCCAAACTGGTTGAGGACTTTTCTGTCAAAAAGCACAAATTTACAAATAGACTCATGAAGACAGGTAGCCAAAAAGCCCTATATATATTTGAGAAATTAAGATTCGAATTAAATATTCTCTCACAAAGAAATACACAGTGCAAAAAGACAAGAAAAAGAAATAAGAGCATACAAATTGATAATAAAGAAGTAAATCTTGCTTCATTCATAGATAACATGATCATCTATGCAGAAAATTTTAAGGAATCCTCAGAGAGATCCTAGGACTATTAAGTAAAATTAGCAATGTAGTAGGACCCAAATCAAGATAACAACAATCAATATTTCTCTATACTAGCAAAAAAAAAAAAAAGAAAAATAAAATAAAATTTATAAAACAATACCATAATTGTCATCCCAATAATTGTCATCCCAAAACATGAAATAATAATAAATTTAGCAAAATAACTGAAAGAATTATAGCTAAAAAGTGCTAAACATTGGTAAGAAAAATCAAATAAATAAATATTTGCTAACAGATAGCAGGATTAAATGTTTAGATTCAGTTCTCCACAAATTTACAAATAGATTCAGTGTAATCCTAATCAAAACCAGTCTTCTGTAGAAATTGCTAAAATGACTTTAAGTGTATCTGAAAAAGCAAAAGATCTATAAAAGTCAGCATAATTTTGTAATTACAGAGTTGGAGAAATGAAACTGCCTAACATCAAGACATATCTGAATGCTGCAGTACATAGGCATAAAAAGTTAGACCATGCCAGGTCGGGTGGCTCACACCAGTAATCCCAACACTTTGGGAGGCTGAGGTGGGCAGATTGCCTGAGCTTAGGAGTCTAACACTGGCCTGGGTCAGGGCGTTGCCTCACCTGGGAAGCACAAGGGGTCAGGATATTTCCCTTTCCTAGCCAAGGGAAGTCATGAGTGACTGTACCTGGAGGAATGGTACACTCCTGCCCAAATATTGCACTTTTCCCATGGTCTTTGCAGCCAGGAGACCAGGAGATTCCCTCCAGTGCCTGGCTCAGCAGGTCCCACAACCACAGAGCCTTGTTCACTGCTAGTGCAGCAGTCTCAGATCCACTTCAGACGCTGGAGATTGGTAGGGGGGAATGGCATCTGCCATTGCTGAGGCTTGAGTAGGTGGTTCCATGCTCACAGTGTAAACAAAGTGGCAGGGAAGTTCAAACTGGGCGGAGCCCACCGCAGCTTAGCAAGGCCTATTGCCTCTCTAGATTCCACCTCTGGGGGCAGGGCATGTCGGAACAAACAGCATCAGACAGCTTCTGCATACTTAAAGGTCTCTGCCAGACAGCTCTGAAGAGAGTAGTCATTCTCCCAGCAGGGTGTGCAAGCCCCATTAACGGACAGACTCCCTCCTCAAGTAGGTCCCTGACACCCATGTAGCCTGACTGGGAGACACTTCCCAGTAGGGGCCAACAGACACCTCATACAGGTGGGTGCCCCTCTGGGATGAAGCTTCCAGAGGAAGAATCAGGCAGCAATATTTACTGTTCTGCAGGCTCCACTGGTGATACCCAGGCAAACAGGGTCTGGAATGGACCTCCAGCAAGCTCCAACAAACCTGCAGCTGAGAGGCCTGTCTGTTAGAAGGGAAACTAACAAGCAGAAAGGAATAGCATCAACATCAACAAAAAGGACATCCACACCAAAACCCCATCTGTAGGTCACCAACATCAAAGAAAAAAGGTAGATAAAACCACAAAGATGGGGACAAACCAGGGCAGAAGAGCTGAAAATTTCAAAAACCAGAATGCCTCTTCTCCTCCAGAGGAACACAACTCCTCTCCAGCAAGGGAACAAAACCGCATGGAGAATGAGTTTGATGAGTTGACAGAAGTAGGCTTCAGAAGGTCGGTAATAACAAACTTCTCCAAACTAAAGGAGCATGTTCTAATCCATCACAATGAAGCTAAAAATGAGAAAAGGTTAGGCAAATGGCTAACTAGAATAACCAGTGTAGAGAAGAGCCTAAGTGGCCTGATGGAGCTGAAAACCACAGTACAAGAACTTTGTGAAGCATACACAAGCTTCAATAGCCAATTCGATCAGGCAGAAGAAAGGATATCAGTGATTGAAGATCAAATTAATGAAATGAAGTGAGAAGACAAGATTAGAGAAAAAAGAGTTAAAAGAAATGAACAAAGCCTCCAAGAAATATGGGACTATGTGAAAAGACCAAACCTACATTTGATTGGTGTACCTGAAAGTGACGGGGAGAATGGAAACAAGTTAGAAAACACTCTTCAGGATATTATCCAGGGGAACGTTCCCAACCTAGCAAGGCAGGCCAACATTCAAATTCAGGAAATACAGAGAACATCACAAAGATACTACTCAAGAACAGCAACCCCAAGACACATAATCATCATATTCACCAAGGTTGAAATGAAGGAAAAAATGTTAAGGGCAGTCAGAGAGAAAGCTTGGGTTACCCACAAAGGGAAGCCCATCAGACTAACAGAGGATCTCTCAACAGAAACCTACAAGCCAGAAGACAGTGGAGACCAATTTTAACATTCTTAAAAGAATTTTCAACCCAGAATTTCATATCCAGGCTAACTAAACTTCATAAATGAAGGTGAAATACAGTCCTTTACAAACAAGCAAATGCTGAGAGATTTTGTCACCACCAGGCCTGCCTTAAAAGAGCTCCTGAAGGAAGCACTAAACATAGAAAGGAACAACCAATATCAGCCACTGCAAAAATATGCCAAATTGTAAAGACCATCAATGCTATGAAGAAACTGCATCAAGTAACGGGCAAAACAACCAGCTAAGGTCATAATGACGGGATCAAATTCACACATAATAATATTAACCTTAAATGTAAATGGGCTAAATGCATCAATTAAAAGACGCAGACTGGCAAATTGGATAGAGTCAAGCCCCATCAGTGTGCTGTATTCAGGAGACCCATCTCATGTGCAACGACACACATAGGCTCAAAATAAGGGGATGGAAGAAGATCTACCAAGCAAATGCAAAGCCAAAAAAAAAAAAAAAAAAAAAAAAAAAAACAGGAGTTGCAATCCTGGTCTCTGATAAAACAGACTTTAAACCAACAAAGATCAAAATGGAAAAGAAGTCTGTTACATAATGGTAAAGTGATCAATTCAACAAGAAGAGCTAACTATCCTAAATATATATGCACACAGATTCATAAAGCAAGCTCTTAGAGACGTACAAAGAGACTTAGACTCCCAAACATTAATCATGGGAGACTTTAACACCCACCTGTCAATATTAGACAGATGATTGAGACAGAAAATTAACAAGGAAATCCAGGATGTGAACTGAGCTCTGGACCAAGTGGACCTAATAGACATCTACAGAACTCTCCACCCAAAATCGATAGAATATACATTCTTCTCAGCACCACATTACATGTATTCTAAAACTGACCACATAATTGGAAGTAAAACACTGCTCAGCAAATGTAAAAGAACAGAAGTCACAACAAACTGTCTCTCAGACCACAGTCCAATCAAATTAGAACACAGGATTAACACTCAAAACCTCAGAACTACATAGAAAGAGAACAACCTGCTCCTGAATGACTACTGGGTAAATAACGAAATGAAGGCAGAAATAAAGATGTTCTTTTTCTTGTAAATTTGTTTGAGTTCTTTGTAGGTTCTGGATATTAGCCCTTGTCAGATGAGTAGATTGCAAAAATTTTCTCCCATTCTGTAGGTTGCCTGTTCACTCTGATGGCAGTTTATTTTGCTGTGCAGAAGCTCTGTAGTTTAATTAGATCCCATTTGTCTATTTTGGCTTTTGTTCCTGTTGCTTTTGGTGTTTTAGACATGAAGTCCTTGCCCATGCCTATGTCCTGAATGGCA
>NW_012101454.1:1085788-1087096 GCF_000951045.1 Mandrillus leucophaeus
TTTTTTGAAAGATCAACAAAATAGACCGCTAGCAAGACTAATAAAGAAGAAAAGACAGAAGAATAAAATAAAATAAAATAGACACAAGAAAAATGATAAAGAGGATATCACCACCAATCCCACAGAAATACGAACTATCATCAGAGAATACTATAAACACCTCTACGCAAATAAACTAGAAAATCTAGAAGAAATAAATAAATTCCTGGACACATACACCCTCCAAAGAAACCAGGAAGAAGCTGAATCTCTGAATAGACCAGTAACAGGTTCTGAAATTGAGGCAATAAGTAGTAGCCTACCAACCCAAAAAAGTCCAGGACCAGACAGATTCACAGCCGAATTCTACCAGAGGTACAAAGAGGAACTGGTACCATTCCTTCTGAAACTATTCTAATCAACAGAAAAAGAGGGACTCCTCCCTAACTTGTTTTATGAGGCCAGCATCATCCTGATACCAAAACGCAGCAGAGACACAACAAAAAAAGATAATTTTAGGCTAATATCCCTTATGAACTTCAATGCGAAAATCCTCAATAAAATACTGGCAAACCCAATCCAGCAGCACTTCAAAAAGCTTATCCAACACTTTCAAGTTGGCTTCATCCCTGGGATGCAAGGCTGGTTCAACATACGCAAATCAATAAACGTAATCCGTCACATAAACAGAACCAATGACGAAAACCACATGATTATCTCAATAGTTTCAGAAAAGGCCTTTGACAATATTCAACAGCCTTTCATGCTAAAAACTCTCAAAAAACTAGGTATTGATGGAACGTATCTCAAAATAATAAGAGCTATTTATGACAAACCCACAGCCAATATTATACTGAATGGGCAAAACTGGAAGCATTCCATTTGATAATCGGCACAAGACAGGGATGCCCTCTCTCACCACTCCTATTCAACATAGTATTGAAAGTTCTGTCCAGGGCAATCAGGCAAGAGAAAGAAATAAAGGGTATTCAACTGGGAAAAAAAGGAAGTCAAATTGTCTCTGATTACAGATGACATGATTGTATATTTAGTAAACCCCATCATCTCAGTCCAAAATCTCCTTAAGCTGATAAGCAACTTCAGCAAAGTCTCAGGATACAAAATCAAAATGCAAAAATCACAAGCATTCTTATACACCGGTAACAGACAAACAGAAAGCCAAATCATGAGTCAACTCCCATTCACAATTGCTACAAAGAGAATAAAATACCTAGGAACCCAACTTACAAGGGATGTGAAGGACCTCTTCAAGGAGAACTACAAACCACTGCTCAGTGAAATAAAAGAGGACACAAACAAATGGAAGAA
>NW_012101454.1:1087241-1124521 GCF_000951045.1 Mandrillus leucophaeus
TCAAAGGGAATGCTTCCAGTTTTTCCCATTCAGTATGATATTGGCTGTGGGTTTGTCATAAATAGCTCATGGATAGGAAGAATCAATATCGTGAAAATGGCCATACTTCCCAAAGTAATTTATAGATCCAATGCTATCCCCGTTAAGCTACCATTGACTTTCTTCACAGAATTGGAAAAAAACTACTTTAAATTTGAAATGGAATAAAAAAAGAGCCCACATAGCCAAGACAATCCTAAACAAAAAGAACAAAGCTGGAGGCATCATGCTACCTAACTGCAAACTATACTATAAGGGTACAGTAACCAAAACAGCATAGTACTGGTACCAAAACAGATATATAGCCCAATGGAACAGAACAGAGGCCTCAGAAATAATGCCTTACATACAACCATTTGATCTTTGATCTTTGATCTTTGACAAACCTGATAAAAACAAGCAATGGGGAAAGGATTCCCTATTTAATAAATAGTGCTGGGAAAACTGGCTAGCCATATGTAGAAAGCTGAAACTGGATCCCTTCCTTACACCTTACACAAAAAATAACTCAAGATGGATTAAAGACTTAAACATAAGACATAACACCATAAAAATCATAGAACACAACCTAGGCAATACCATTCAGGACATAGGCATGGGCAAAGACTTCATGACTAAAACACCAAAAGTAATGGCAACAAAAGCTGAAATAGACAAATGGGATCTAATTAAACTAAAGAACTGCTGTACAGCAAAAGAAACTATCATTAGAGAGCACAGGCAACCTACAGAATGAGAGAAAATTTTTGCAATCTATGCATCTGACAAAGGGCTAATATTCAGAATCTACAAAGAACTTAAACAAATTTACAAGAATAAAACAGCCCTATCAAAAAGTGGGCAAAGGATATGAACAGACACTTCTCAAAAGAAGATATTTATGCAGCCAACAGACATATGAAAACAGCTCATCATCACTGGTCATCAGAGAAATGCAAATCAAAGCACAATGAGATACCATCTCACACCAGTTAGAATGGCAGTCATTAAAAAGTCAAGAAACAAGAGGTTCTGGAGAAATGTGGAGAAATAGGAATGCTTTTACATTGTTGATGGGAGTGTAAATTAGTTCAACCATTGTGGAAGACAGTGTGGTAATTCCTCAAGGATCTAGAACTAGAAATACCATTTTACCCAGCAATCGCATTACTGGGTATATACCCAAAAGATTATAAATCTTGCTACTGTAAAGACACATGCACATGTATGTTTATTGTGGCACTATTTGCAATAGCAAAGACTTGGAACCAACCCAAATGTCCATCAATAATAGACTAGATAAAGAAAATGTGGCACATATGGAATGTACACATGGAATGCTATGCAGCCATAAAAAAGGATGAGTTCATGTCCTTTGCAGGGACATGGATGAAGCTGGAAACCATCATTCTCAGCAAAATATCACAAGGACAAAAAACCAAACACCACATGTTCTCACTCATAAGTGGGAGTTGAACAATGAGAACACATGAACACAGGGAGGGGAACATCATACACTGGGGCCTGTTGGGGAGTGGGGGGCTGGGGTAGGGATAGCATTAGGAGAAATACCTAATGTAAATGACGAGTTAATGGGTGCAGCAAATCAATATGGCACACATATACCCATGCAACAAACCTGCACGCTGGGCACGTGTACCCTAGAGCTTAAAGTATAATTAAAACAAACAAACAAAAAGACTGACCTGGACAATGTGGTGAAAGGTTGAGGTTGCAATAAGCTGTGATCATGCCTGCACTTCAGCCTGGGCAACAGAGCAAGACACTATCTAAAAAAAAAAAAAAAAAAGAGTTAGACTATTAAAACTAAAAGAGAGTCTAAAACAAAACCCATGCATCTATGGTCCTTTGAGTGCAAAGGTGCCAAGATAATTCAGTAAGGATGACAATAGTCCTATAATAAATGGTGCTAGAACAAATAGCTATTAATACTTTTTAAAAATGAAACTTGACCTGTACTTTAAAACACACATATAAATTAACTTGAAAACGATCACAGACTTAAATATAAAAGCAAAACTACAAAATCTTAGAAGAAAATCCTAGTGATCTTAAAATATTTTTCTTTAAAAACCACAAAAAAAGCCTAAACTAGAAGATCAAAAATTGACCAGATATACTGCATCAATATCCAACACGCCTACTTGTCAAGAACTGTGAAGTATTGAGATATTTGACTTTATCCAACTTACAAACTAAGAAGTTAGCTCAGTCCCATGGACACTGTCACCCAAGACTCCTGAGTCATCACTCATGGCATAGCAAGCAGTATGACCATTAGCATTTGTATACCAGTTCCTTTCACCCTCAAATCCTACAGAAGTAAAGTAGATGGGCCCAGATGAATGCCCAAACATGCAGTGAGTGGCATTATAAAAGAGGAATCCTGAGCTTAGGGAACTCAAATCTTTCACTACGTGCAGTAAGCATAGCTGCCCTTATTTGGGAGGAGACATGCTCTTTATTACACTGGCAGTCATCATGCCTGTGCTTTGCTATGAAGGAAGACACCTTGTTTTTCTTCTAAGGCTGCTTGCTATGCAAACATCCTTTAAATGATATTCCAGAGAAAAGCTCACAATAGTGTCTTGCTTAAAATAAATGAAGAACATAACAGGCCCATGAAGAATTGCCTCCTAAAACTGTTCTTCCAAAGATCCTAACCAAATTGGATGTGAGGGTGATCTAGCTGCAACATCTGTCACCTCATTGATCGCCAGTGTTGATTTGGCTGATCTGGCTGGAAAGGCGGGTATCCCCTTCTTCCTTTATGGCCCCATGTGCCTCCCTCCTGAAGCTGCATGCTTGGTTGAAGAGCATGAGCTTCTCTCACAGAGGAGGACCTTCCTTCCGTCAAGAATAAACGAGTAGCTGTGCTCCCCTGCCAGAACCTCCAAACAAGCCCTCAAGGTCCAAAGACCCTGAGCAAACGAAAAGGCACAGACAAAAAGATATATATTTCAGTACAAGCATATGACACAGAATATAGAAATAACTTTTCCTAATCAATAAAAATATAAATAACCCAATTTTAAAATAGGCAAAAGACTTAAATAGACATTTCACAAAAGAAGATACTTGAATGGACATGAAAGACTGTTGTGAGCTGCATAATGACATTTTGGCCAACAATGGACCACATATATGATGGTGGTCCCATAAGATTATAATGAAACTGAAAAATTCCTATTGCCTGATGACATCATAGCCTTCCTAGCACAAAATATTACTCATGTATTTTTGGTGAGGCTGGTGTAAACAAACCTACTTGTATAGCACATACAATTATGTATGTATATGTAATTATGTATAATACTTGATAATGATAATAAACAACCATATTATTGGTTTGTGTATTTATTTTACTATAGTTGTTATCATTTTATTTATTTATTTAAAGACAAGATTTTGCTCTGTCGTCAAGGCTGGAGTGCAGCGGCACTATCATATATAACTCATTGCAGCCTCAAACTCCTGCAAGCCAGCCTCCTGAGTAGCTAGGACTACAGATACATGCCACCATGCCCAACTATATTTTTTTAGAGATGGGGTCTCGCTATGTTGACCAGGCTGGTCTTAAATTCCTATCCTCAAGAGATCTTCCCCACGTCAGCTTCCCAACACACTGGGATTATAGATATGAGCCATTGTGCCTTGCCCCTATTTTTTCTTAAGAATGTACTCTACTTATTTTTTTTTAATTTGATTGTAAAACAGTCTCAGACAGGTCCTTCAGAAGATATTCCGCAAGCAGGCGTTATTATCATAGAAGATGACAGCTCCATGTGTGTTATTGCCCTGAAGACATGCCAATGGGACAAGATGCGGAGGTAAAAGACAGCGACAGTGATGATCCTCACCCTATGTAGGACTAGGATAATGTGTGTGTTTGTTTCTTAGTTTTTAACAGAAAAGTTTAAAGAGTAAAAATATTATGAAAATTTTTGAACAGAAAAAAGTTTATAGAATAAGGGTACAAAGAAAAAAATATTTTTGTATAGCTATACGATGTGTTTGTGTTTTAAGCTAAGTGTTATGAGAAAGTTGAAAAGTTACAAAATTTAAATGTTTATAAAGTAAAAAAATACAACAAGCTAAGGTTAATTTATTACTGATTAAAGAAAAGTATTTTTCAAGAGATTAAGTGTAGCTTATATATACAGTGTTTCTAAAGTCTACAGTAGTGTGCAATAATGTCTAGGCCTTTCCATTCACTCACTACTCACTCACTGAGTCCCCAGAGCAAATTCCAGTCTGGCAAGCTCCATTTATGGTAAGTACCCTATACAGGTGGACCATTTTATATTTTTGTATGATATTTTTACTATACTTTTTCTATGTTTAGATACACAAATACCTCCCATTGTTACTACAGTTCCCTACAGTGTTCAACACTAACATGCTCTACAGGTTTGTAGCCTAGGAGCAATAGGCTATACCATACAGCCTAGTGTGTAGTAGGCTATAATATCTAGGTTTGTGTAAGTACAGTCTGATATTCGCACAACAACAAAATCAACTAACAGCACACTTCTCAGGAAACATCCCTGTTGTTAAGTGATGCATGACTATAAATGAAAAGATGTTCCACAACATCCTTATTCATCATAGAAATGCAAATTAAGACCACAATTTGATAACACTACATATCTACTAGAATGGCTAAAGTTGAAAACCTTAATATTAAACATTAAAAGTAATGGCAAAAACCAGGATTACTTTTGCACCCACCTAATATTACCAAATAGTGATAAGAATGTGGAGCAACTAGAACATTCATGTATTGTTGGTAGACGTGTATAATAGTACAACCATTTTGTAAGCCTTTTTGGCAATTTTTTTTTTTTTTTTTTTTTTTTTTTTTTGAGATAGAGTTTCTGTTGCCCAGGCTAGAGTGCAGCGGTGCAATCTTGGCTCACTGCAACTCTGGCAATTATCCTGCCTCAGCTTCCCAATTAGCCGTGATTACAGGCACCTGCCACCACACCTGGCTAATTTTTTTTTTCTTTTTGTATTTTTAGTAGAAACAGGGTTTCGCCATGTTGGCCAGGCTGGTCTTGAACTCCTGATCTCAGGTGATCCGCCTGCCTCAGCTTCCCAAAGTGCTAGGATTATAGGTGTGAGCCACCGTGCCCGGCCACCTTTTTGGCAATTTCTAATAACAATAAAAATATGTCTACCTCATGACTCAACAATTCTATTGTTAGGTATATATTTAAGAGAAACGACATGTCCAACAAAAGACTCACAAAAGAATAGTACTTAAATAAGAATGTGAATAATTATCATACCGATCCAAATCTGGAAATATCCCAAATGTCTATTAATTAGAAAATGAGTAAATTTTGATAAATTCATATACCAAAATACTATTTGATAATTTAAAAAATTTAAAATTCAGCAATAATACTGATACAACATGAATAAATTGCAAAAATATTGTGTTAAACTACAGAAGCCAGATACAAGGGAATATATACTGTATGATTACAGTTTTACCAAATTCTTGAAGAGAATTGTTTTGACAGAAAGGAGATCTGGGATACTTTGCAGTTCAGGATAGAGTTTGACTTCAAAGGGGCTCAACAGATCCTTTTAGAGTAATTGAAACATTCTGAATCTTGATTATAGTGGTGGTTACCTAGTTGTATATGTTTGTCAAAACTCATTAAACTATACACTTAAAATATGCATATTTTGTTGCATGTAAATTATGTCTATATTGAGTTGATTTAAAAATCATTTAAGGATATTGTCAAGTTACATAAAAGATGACTGGAAATAATAAACTCCCTGGTAAAAACATTGTGAATGAAAAAATGTAGTGTTAAACTTTAAATACAATGAAACATAGATTTAAATATAATCAAACCATTTGGTATCTATACAAAATAAAATCAAGTTTTTACAATTAGTATTATAAAGGTATTAGTGATAATAAGACATAAAGTGGTTGGAAGCAAAATTCATAATCAAATCTTAATTGCTTTGCTGTCTACAATTCAAAAATGTAATGCAACAATACTCATTCAAAGTAACAACACAAAAGCAAAAACACTTAGGCATACACTTGAAAGGAAACATAAATGACATATATAGAAATATTTTACAATTCCACTGTGGAAAACTAAATTAGGGTATACTTGAATAATATAAAACTAGTTTGGCTGACTATTGCTGCATTACAAACAACCCCAAAACTAAGTAGCTTAAAATATTTATCTGTGGCTTTCCTGGAGTTTAGCTGGCCTGGGAGGAATTTGGCTGGGCAGGTCTGCTTTTTCCTATAATGCTGTAGGCTTCCTGGGGTGCTTCCTTTTCAGATTGTGGTATCTGGGATGGATCTGCTCTCCAACTCTTTCATCTTCCTTCTGGGACCAAAATAAAGCTAGATAAAGTTATAATGGCAGTGAAAAAGCTCAAGACGGCATGCCTATGGCCCAAGAGCATTTCAAATTCTGCTGTGTTACTTCTGCTAATATATCATTGACCAAAGCAACTCCACATATTCATGGCCAAAGTCAATGGGCAGAAAAAAAATTACCTTTCCTATGAAGGCATACAAGCGACTGCAAAAAAAAGTCACATGGAGGGGTTGTGTTATGGACTGAACATTTGTGTTTCCCCCAAATTTGTATGTTAAAGACCTAATCCCTAATATGATGATATTAAGAGGTACGTTCTTTGAAAGATAATTAGGTTTAGATAAAGTCATGAGGGTAAAGCCCCCATGATGAGATTAGTGCTCTTATAAGAGGAAGACAACAGCTTCCTCTTTCCATTATGTGAGAACAGAGCGAAAAGTTGGCTATCTTTAAGCAAGGAAGCAAGCTCTCACCAACAATCAAATCTGTTGGCACCTTGATCTTGGACTTCTCAGCCTTCATAAGTATGATAGAATAAATTTCTGTTGTTTAAGCTGCCCAGTCTACGGTATTTTGTTATGTCATCCAAAGCAAACCAAAACAGATTGTCATACAGGGATAGTTGAATAATTGGGCCAATAATGCAATCTACCAAA
This sequence comes from Mandrillus leucophaeus, assembly GCF_000951045.1. NCBI lineage: Eukaryota > Metazoa > Chordata > Mammalia > Primates > Cercopithecidae > Mandrillus > Mandrillus leucophaeus. Next base: position 1,094,302 of record NW_012101454.1, read on the forward strand.
AAGCCTTATGTGGATTTTAGACAGAAACAGGCAGTCATTGTGGTAGTTTTAAATAACTTACACAAATTTGTTGATGCTTCTCTCACAAAGAGGAGTCCACAACCCCTCCACCTGAACCAGCGAGGACTCATCAATGAATAGAATGTGCCAGTAGAGATGCTACATGACTTCTGAGGCTTTGTTAGCAAAGATCCTATGCTTTAAAAAAAAAAAAAAAAAATCCCTCAATCCTTCTGAATAATAATTATTGTGCTAAATACATGTGTTAATTTGCATAATATATTAGTAAATATGTTTGGTTAGAGTGACTAAACGATGTCTAATAATTAACACTTATAATTGTGCTTACCTTCACATTTTAAAGATCGTTTTATTTACAATCTATAAACAAATTAAAAAATAGAAACCATATGACTCACAATAATTAAGAATAAAATAATTGTATAAGGTCAATTTTTTCCTGATTATTGTACAAAGAAGTTGCGAGAGCTGCCTGGTAGCTGCACTGTTGGTATAAGGCAAAGCCAGAAGTAGCTAGAGTTAGGAAACAATGACTAAGAAACAGAGTAAGGTGCACAGAGATAAGTTCACTAAATCACAGAGTGCTACAGGTAGAGTCAGTGCGATATAGATATAGATATAGATATAGATATAGATATATCTGCTACAGGTGGAGTCAGTGCTACATATATATGTGTCAAACACTGGAGCACACAGATTCATAAAGCAAATATTACTAGATCTAAAGAGAAAGATAAACTACAATACAATAATAGACCCCATTCTCAGCATAAGGCAGATTAGCTAGACAGAAATTCAACTGAGAAACACTGGGTTTAAACTAGACTTTAGACCAAATGGATATAACAGAGGTTTACAGAACATTTTATTTAGCTGTCTGCATACATTCTTTTCATCAGCACATGAAACATTCATCAGGATAGACAATATGTTAGAACACAAAACAAGTCTTAAAACATTTTTGAATCAAAATTATATCAAGTATCTTCTCAGATAACAATGGAATAAAACTAGAAATCAACATCAAGATGAACATTGAAAACAATACAAGTAAATGGAAATGTAAAAACATGTTCCTGAATGACCCCTGAGTCAATGAAGAAATTAAGGTGGAAATTTAAAAAAATTTCTTGAAACAAATGAAAATGGAAATACAACCTACCAAAACCTGTGGAATACAGCAAAAACAGTGTAATGAGGGAATTTCATAGCAACAAATGCCTACATTGAGAAAGTAGAAAGATTACAAATGAACAATCTAATGATGCACCTTAAGGAATTAGAAAAACATGAAAAAACCAAAGCCAGATTTAGCAGAAGAAAAGAAATAATAAAGAGCAAAACTAAACAAAATACAGACTTTAAAATATTGGAAGGATCAAGGAAACAAAAAGTTGGTTCTTGGAAAAGATAAACAAAGTTGATAAACTTTTAGTTACACTAACCACAAAATAAAGAGAGAACATCCAAATAAATCAGAAAAGAAAAGGGAGACATTACAATGGGTACCACAGAAATATGAAAGATCATCAGAGAATATTATGATCAGCTTTGCACTAATAAACTGGAAAACCTAAAGGAAATGGATAAATTCCTAGAAATATACAACCTACCAAGATTGAATCTGGAGGAAACAGAAAACCTGAACAGACCAATAACAAGTAGTCAGATTGAATCAGTAATAAGTCTCCCAATAAACTTAAGCAAATTTACAAGAAAACCCCATTTAAAAGTGGGCAAAGGATATGACAGACGCTTCTCAAAAAAGGACATACATGTGGCCAACAAACGTATGAGAAATAACTCAACATCACTGATCATTAGAGAAATGCAAATCAAAACCACAGTGAGATACCATCTCATGCCAGTCAGAACGACGATTATTAAAAAGTCAAGAAACAACTAATGCTGGTGAGGTTGCAGAGAAATAGAAATGCTTTTACATTGTTGGTGGGAATGTAAATTAGTTCAACCATTGTGGAAGACAGTGTGGTGAGTCATCAAAGATTTGGAACCGGAAATACCATTTGACCCAGCAATCCAATTACTGAGTATATACCCAAAAGAATATAAATCATTCTATTATAGAGATACATACACGCATATGTTCATTGCACCACTATTCACAATAGCAAGGACATAGGATCAACCTAAATGCCCACCAATGATAGACTGGAAAAAGAAAACGTGGTACACATACACCATGGAGTACTATGCAGCCATAAAAAGGAATGAGATCATGTCGTTTTCAGGAACATGGATAAAGTTGGAAGCCATCATCCTCAGCAAACTAATGCAGGAACAGAAAACCAAACACCATATGTTTTCATTTACAAGTGGGAACTGAGCAATGAGAACACATGGACACACGGAGGGGAACAACACTTTCTGGGGACTGACAGGGGAGGGTGGGTGGGGAGAGCATTAGGGAAAAGCACTAATACATGCTGGGCTTAATACCTGAGTGATAGGTTGGTAGGTGCAGCAAACCACCATGGGACACGTTTGCCTATGTAACAAACCTGCACATCCTGCACATGTGCCCCAGAACTTAAAAATATATTATTATTATTTTTAAAAAAGTAACAACAAGCAAACTTAAAAAATTAAAATTAAATTTTTTTAAAGTCTCCCAATAAAGAAATGCCCAGGGGTGGATAGATTCATAGCCAAATTCTACAAAGCATACAAAGAAGTAATACCAATCTTCTTGAAACTATTCCAGAAAATCAAAGAGGAGAGAGTTCTCCCAAACTCATTCTATGAGGCCAGCATCACCCTGATTCTAAAACCAGACAAGGGCACAACAAAAAAAGAAAACTACAGGCCAGTATCCCTGATGAGCATAAATGTAAAAATCCACAACAAAATACTTGCAAACCAAATTCAACAGCACGTCAAAAAGGTAATGCATCATGATCAAGTGTGATCTATACCAAAAATGCAAGGGTGATTCAACATATGCAAATCAATAAACATGAAACATCACATCAACAGAAGAAAGGACAAAAGCCATCTGATTATCTCAGTAGATGCAGAAAAAGCATTTGAAAAAATTAAACTATATTAATCAGGGACAGATCTAGTAGGATGTATGTATACATGAGAGGGAGTTTATTAGGGAGAATTGGCTCACATGATTACAAGGTGAAATCTCACAATTGGTCATCTGGAAGCTGGGGAAGAGAGAAACAGATAGTGGTTCAGTTCGAGTCTGAAAGCCTCCAAACCAGGAAAGCTGACAGTGTGGCCTTCAGTCTGTGGACAAAGGCCCAAGAGACCCCGGTGAGCCACTGGTGCAAGTCCTAGAGTCCAAAGGCCAAAGACTCTGGAGTTTGATGTTCAAGGGCAGGAGGAGTGAAAGGAAGCATCCAGCATGGGAAAAAGAATGAAGCTAAACAAAAAACAAAAAATTCAGCAAACAAGATTATCTCACCTTTTTCCACCTGTTTTGTTCTTGCCACACTGGCAGCCAATTGGATGATGCTCACCCAAATTGAGAGTGGGGCTTCCTCTCCCAGTCCACTGACTCAAGTGTCAATCTCCTCTGGCAACACCCTCACAGACACACACTGAGAAACATTACTTTACCAGCCATCTAGGCATCCTTCAATCCAATCAAGTTGACACTTAATATTTACTGTCACATCAACATTCCTTCATGATTAAAAAAAAAACTTCTCAATAAACAAGACAGAGAATGAACATACCTCAAAATAATAAAGCCTTTATATGACAAACCCGCAGCTGACATCATAGTGAATGTGGAAAAGTTGAAATTCCTTCCTCTAAATACTGGAACAAGACAAGACGCCCACTTTCCCCATTCCTATTCAACATAGTACGGAAGTCCTCGCCAGAGAAATCAAGCAAGATAATTAAATAAAAGGCATCCAAACTGGAAAAGAGGAAGTTAAATTGTCCCTCTTTGCTGATTATTTGGCAAACCTAAAGAGTCCACCCAAAACCTCTCATATTTGATAAATGAAATACTAAAATAAATTATCCAGGCTAAAATAAACTGATACTACATGGAAGCATAGAAGTACAGAAAGAAATGAAGAAAAGTTAAATATGTGGGTAAATATGAATTTTTTAAAAACTATTTAAATCAAGAACAACATCAATGTCTTATAGAGTTTATAACAAATGTAGAAGTGAAATATACAAGGGTAATAGCATGAAGGACGGGAGATTGGTAAATGTAGTTAAGCTGTGGAAAGGTTTTTTGTTTTTCCTTTTCTTTTTTCTTTACAAAAATAATCAAGTTACAAAAGGTTTCTAAATTGCTCATAAAATGGTAAAATTATTAACAATGTAGTCTGGAATAAGTCAAAGATTACTATATCTGATAACATAATCCCTCAAAGAATAATACAAAGAATATACCTAAAAAGCTAAAAAAGACAAAACTGAATAATTTTTAAAATACTTGTTTAATCTGGCCAGGTGCAGTGGCTCATGCTTGTAATCCCAGCACTCTGGGAAGCCAAGGCAGGCAGATCACCTGAGGTCAGGAGTTCGAGACCAGCCTGGCCAACTTGGCGAAACTCTGTCTCTGCTAAAAATACAAATATTAGTCGGGCATGGTGGCAGCCACCTGTAGTCCCAGCTACTTGGGAGGCTGAGGCAGGAGAATCGCTTGAACCTGGGAGGTGGAGGTTGCAGTGAACCGAGATGGTGCCACTGCACTCCAGCCTGGGTGACAGAGACACCGTCTTAAAAAACAACAACAACTTGTTTAATCCAACAAAAAGGCAGGAAAATATTGGAACAATAATAAATGAAACAAATATTAAAAACAAGCAATAAGATGGTTTGAATGTTTCTGTTCATCCAAAATTTATGCTGAACCTTAATCCTCAAAGCAGTATATCAAAAGGTGGACCTTTACGGAGTCTTGCTCTGTCGCACAGTCTGGTGTGCAATGGTGCAATCTTGGCTCACTGCAACCTCCACCTCCCAGGTTCAAGAGGTTCTCCTCCCTCAGCCTCCTGAGTAGCTGAGATTACAGGCACCTGCCACCACGCCTGGCTAATTTTTTGTATTTAGTACAGATTGGGTTTCACCATGTTGGTCAGGCTGGTCTGGAACCCCTGACCTCAGGTGATCTATCTGCCTTGGCCTCCCAAAGTGTTGGGATTACAGGCATAAGTCACTGTGCCTGGCCTAGGATGGAATTTAATGAGAGTTCCACTCTCGTGAATGGCATTTATACCATTATAAAGGGCTTGAGGTAGTGTACTTGGCCCTTCAATCATGTGAGGACATAGCAAGAGGTGACATCTATAAAACAAAGAGTAAAGAGTACCAGACACCAAATCTGCTGGAACCTTGATCATGGACTTTCTGGCCTCAGTAACTATTATAAATAAACAGATAATATTAAAAACAAATTTCTATTTTATATAAATTACCCAGTCTAAGTATTTTGTTACAGTAGCCTTACCAAGCTGGCATGGTAGATTTAATCTAACTACACCAGTAACTACATGGCATGTAAGCACTACAATTAAAAGAAGACAGTAAGACAGATTTTTTTAAATGGCCCAAATATATTCTATTCACAATATACACGCTTCAAAGTATAAAAGTTGATATGCTAAAAGTATAAGAGTACAACAATACATACCATGCAAATATTAACCAACAGAAAACTGGTATAGCTATATTAATTTAGTATAAGGCAAAGTAAACTATGATGTAGATAGCATTTCTAGAGTTAAAGATGTACATCTCATTATTAAAGAACCAATTCACCAGGAACCAAAAAAATTCTGATTTTATTTCCACCTAACTATGGTTTCAGAACATACAAAATAAAAATGGACAAAATCAAGAGAGAAATAGATAAACCTTTGTGGATCACAGTATAAGATATTAACACAATTCTCTCAGCAATTATTAGAACAAGGAGACCAAAAAAATCGGTAAGGATATAGAAGATTTGAATAATACTATTAACCAATGTGACCTAAATGACATGTTGGGATTACTACATCCAACGAACACAGAATACACAATTTTCAAGTGCATAAAAAATGTTACTGAAAATAGATCACACATTGGACCATATATGTCTTCATAAGTTACAAAAAAAATGAAATTATGGAGTATTAAATTAAAAATCTAGAGCAGAAAGAGAAACAGAAAATACCCTAAATATATGGATATTAAACAACACATTTCTAAGCAACTCAATAAGCAAGAAAACAATCACAATGAAAATTAGAAAATACTTCAAACTCAATAATAATAAAAAATATGATGTGTGTACATTCTGGCATTTTAGTTGGGAAAAAAATAGGTGTCAAAATATAATTAAGTGCTGAGGAATATAATTAAGTGCTGAAAGGGAAATTGTTTATATTCATATATTAGAAAAACAAAAAGTGGAAAAAACTGTTTCCATTCTCAAGAAAACAGAAAAAGAAGAGCAAATTAAGCCGAAAAAAAAACTTTAAAAAAAAGAAATAATAAAGACAAGAATAAAAGTAAATTAAAAAGCAGACATACAATATAAGTAATCCACATAAATAAAGTTAGTTCTTTGGAAATGTTTTAAAATTGATAACCCCTTCTAAGACTGATCCAGAAATTGTTGAAAATGATAAAATACAAGTTACACTATCAAAAATGGGGAAAAATGCAACGACAATTAAAAGGGAGACATCCTAAATGTATGTATTAGAAAATTACAGAATAATTGTAAATTTAATAGATTGCATAAAGTGACAAAATTCCTTTAAAAACTTCATGAATACCAACAGAAATAGAAAATATGAATCATCCTTTTTCTGTAAGTGTAATTTAATTCTTTCCACAATGAAAACTTCAGGCCATGGTGACTTGACTAGCAAATTTTTTCAAACATTTAAGAAAGAAATTATACAAGTCTTATCCAAACTCTTGTTTTTTTCTTTTTTCTTTTTATTATACTTTAAGTTCTGGGATGCACATGCAGAATGTGCAAATTTGTTACATAGATATGCATGTGCCATGGTGGTTTTCTGCACCCATCAACCCGTATTTCTCCTAATGCTATACCTCCCCCATCTACCCACCCTCTGACAGGCCCCGGTGTGTGATGTTCCCCTCCCTGTGCCTATATATTCCTATTGTTCAACTCCCGCTTATGAGTGAGAACATGTGGTGTTTGGTCTTCTGTTCCTGTGTTAGTTTGCTGAGAATGATGGTTTCCAGCTTCATTCATGTCCCTGCAAAGAATATGAACTCATCCTTTTTTATAGCTGTATAGTGTTCCATGGTGTATATGTGCCACATTTTCTTTATCCAGTCTAAAATTGATGGGTATTTGGGTTGGTTCCAAGTCTTTGCTACTGTGAATAATAAACAAACATGTGCATGTGTCTTTATAGTAGAATGATTTATAATCCTTTGGGAATATACCCAGTAATGGGATTGCTGGGTCAAATGGTATTTCTAGTTCTAGATCCTTGAGGAATTACCACACTGTCTTCTACAATGGTTGAACTAATGTATACTCCAAACAACAGTGTAAAAGCATTCATATTTCTCCACATCCTCTCCAACATCTCTTCTTTCCTGACTTTTTAATGATTGCCACTCTAACTGGCATAAGATGGTATCTCATTGTGGTTTTGATTTGACTTTCTCTAATGACCAGTGATGATGAGCTTTTTTTCATGTTTGTTGGCTACATAAATGTCTTCTTTTGAAAAGTGTCTGTTCATATACTTTGCCCATTTTTTGATGGGGTTGTTTTTTTTCTCGTAAGTTTAAATTCTTTGTAGATTCTGGATATTAGCCCTTTGTCAGATGGATAGATTGCAAAAATTTTCTCCCACTCTGTAGGTTGCCTGTTCACTCTGATGGTAGTTTCTTTTGCTGTGCAGAAGCTCTTTAGTTTAATTAGATCCCATTTGTCAATTTTGGCTTTTGTTGCCATTACTTTTGGTGGTTCAGTCATGAAGTCTTTGCCCATGCCTATGTCCTGAAAGGTATTGCCTAGGTGTTCTTATAGGATTTTTATGGTTTTAGGTCTTACATTTAAATCTTTAATCCATCTTGAGTTAATTTTTGTATAAGGTATAAGTAAGGGATTCTGTTTTACTTTTCCACATAAGGATAGCCACTTTTCCCAGTGCCATTTATTGAACAGGGAATCCTTTCTCCATTCCTTGTTTTCATCAGGCTTGTCAAAAACATGATTGTAGATGTATGGTGTTATTTCTGAGGCCTCTGTTCTGTTCCATTGGTCTATATATCTGTTTCGGTACCAGTACTATGCTATTTTGGTTACTGTAGCTTTGTAGTATAGTTTAAAGTCAGGTAGCATGATGCCTCCAGCTTTGTTCTTTTTGCATAGGATTGTATTGGCTATATGGGCTTTTTTGGGTTCCATATGAAATTTGAAGTAGTTTTTTCTAATTCTGTGAAGTAAGTCAATGGGAGCTTGATGGGAATAGCATTGAATCTATAAATTACTTTGGGTAGTATGGCCATTTTCACAATATCGATTCTTGCTATCCATGAGCATGGAATGTTTCTCCATTTGTTTGTGTGCTTTCTTATTTCCTTTAGCAGTGGTTTGTTCTCCTTGAAGCGGTCTTTCACATTAAGTTGTATTCCCAGGTATTTTGTTCTCTTTCTAGCAAATGTGAATGGGAATTTGCTCATGATTTAGTTCTCTGTCTATTATTGGTGTATAGGAATGCTTGTGATTTTTGCACATTGATATTTTATCCTGAGACTTTGCCGAAGTTGCTTATCAGCTTAAGGAGTTTTTAGGCTGAGACGATGGGGTTTTCTAAATATACAATAATGTCATCTGAAAACAGAGACAATTTGACTTCCTCTCTTCCTATTTGAATATGCTTTATTTTTCTTTCTCTTGCCTGATTGCTGTGGCCAGAACTTCCAATACTATGTTGAATAGAAGTGGTGAGAGAGGGCATCCTTATCTTGTGTTGGTTTTCAAAGGAATGTGTCCAGCTTTTGCCCATTCAGAATGATATTGGCTGTGGGTTTGTCATAAATAGCTCTTCTTATTTTGAGATACATTCCATCAATACCAAATTTTTAGCATGAAGGACTGTTGAATTTTGTCAAAGGCCTTTTCTGCATCTATTGAGATAATCATGTGGTTTTTGTCATTGGTTCTGTTTATGTGATGGATTATGTTTATTGATTTGCATGTGTTGAACCAGCTTTGCACCCCAGGGATGAAGCCGACTTGATCATGGTGGATAAGCCTTTTGATGTGCTGCTGGATTCGGTTTGCCAGTGCTTTATTGAGGATTTTTCACATCAATGTTCATCAGGAATATTGGCCTGAAATTGTCTTGTTTTGTTGTGTCTCTGTCTCTCTGTCAGGTTTTGGTATCAGAATGATGCCAGACTCACAAAATGAGTTAGGGAGGAGTCCGTCTTTTTCTATTGTTTGGAATAGTTTCAGAAGGAATGGTACCAGTTCCTCTTTGTACCTCTGGTAGAATTCGGCTGTGAATCCGCTTGGTCCTGGACTTTGTTTATTTGGTAGGCTATTAAGTACTGCCTCAATTTGAGAACTTGTTATTGGTCTATTCAGGAATTGGACTTGTTTCTTGGGTTAGTCTTGGGAGGGTGTATGTGTTCAGAAATTTATCCAATTCTTCTAAATTTCTAGTTTATTTGCATAGAGATGTTTATAGTATTCTCTGTGGGTAGTTTGTATTTCTGTGGGATCAGCGGTGATCTCCCCTTTATCATTTTTTATTGTGTTTGTTTGATTCTTCTCTCTTTTCTTCTTTATTAGTCTTGATAGCAGTCTATCTATCTTGTTAATCTTTTCAAAAAACCAGCTCTTGGATTCATTGTTTTTTTTGAAGGGTTTTTTTGTATCTCTATCTCCTTCAGTTCTGCTCTCATCTTAGTTGTTTCTTGTCTTCTGCCAGCTTTTCAGTTTGTTTGTTCTTGCTTCTCTAGTTCTTTTAATTTTGATGTTAGGGTATTGATTTTAGATATTTCCCACTTTCTCCTGTGGGCATTTTAGTGCTATGAATTTCCCTCTAAACACTGCTTTAGCTGTGTCCCAGAGATTCTGATATGTTGTGTCTTTGTTCTCATTGGTTTCAAAGAACTTATTTATTTCTGCCTCAATTTCATTATTTACCCAGTAGTCATTAAGGAGTAGGTTGTTCAGTTTTCATGTAGTTGTGCAGTTTTGAGTAAGTTTCTTAAACTCGAGTTCTAATTTGATTGCGCTGTGGTCTGTGAGACTGTTATGATTTCCTTTCTTTTGCATTTGCTGAGGAGTGTTTTACTTCCAATTATGTGGTCAGTTTTAGAATAAGTGCAATGTGGTGCTGAGACAAATGTATATTCTGTTGATTTGGGGTTGAGATTTCTGTAGATGTCTGCCGAGTCTGTCCGACAGACTCTGGCAGAGTGACCAATGAAAGAAGTATGCTGACACTGACATGGATATTTTCCCTGACAGCATGGCTAGGGGTCCGCATGGCTTAGCACCACTGACAAGAGTGCAGCCTGGATAAGCTGGTGACACTCACATTTATTTAGTACAGATTTAACGACAAAGGCTTGGAGCAAACACAATTTGTGGTTAATTAAGACTGTTGACCCCCCAAGTAGAGAGCCGCCCTGTGCATGAGTTGGTTTCTAGAGACATAAGTAAACCAATTTACTTTAGATAAGTTCCTTTACATTACCTTGTTATCTACCCTTTGCTCTCAGCCTCCAGAGAAGAGAATCAGCTGCCTTCGGCTTCTCTCCCAAAGTTTTGCAAAACTTCCTGGCCTTCCAAGAAAGTCTGTGTCGTTCCTTATAATTTTTCCCACCACCCTGACCAATCTCCTACCGATGTCTATTAGGTCATCTTTGTCCAGAGCTGAGTTCAAATCCTGGATAGCCTTGTTAATTTTCTATCTTGTTAATCTAATATTGACAGTGGGGTGTTAAAGTCTCACACTATTATTGTGTGGGAGTCTAAGTCTCTTTTTAGGTCCCTAAGAACTTGCTTTATGAATCTCGTGCTCCGGTATTGGGTGCATATATATTTAGGATAGTTAGCTCTTCTTGTTGAATTGATCCCTTTATCTTTATGTAATGGCCTTCTTTGTCTATTTTGAGCTTTGTTGGTTGAAAGTTTGTTTTTTTTGGAGACTAGGATTGTAATCCCTGCTTTTCTTTTTTCTTTCCGTTTGCTTGGTAAATATTCCTACATCTGTTTATTTTGAGCCTATGTGTGTCTTTGCACGTGAGATGGGTCCTCTGAATACAGGACACTGATGAATCTTGACTCTTTATCCAATTTGCCAGTCTGTGCCTTTTAACTGGGGCCTTTAGCCCATTTACAATTAAGGTTAATATTATTATGTGTGAATTCGATCCTGTCATTATGATGCTAGCCGGTTATTTTGCCCATTAATTGATGCAGTTTCTTCACAGTGTCGATGGTCTTTACATTTTGGTTTGTTTTTCCAGTGGCTGGTACTGGCTTTTCCTTTCTATATTTAGTGCTTCCTTCCGGAGCTCTTGTTAGGTAGGCCTGGTGGTGACAAAATCTCTCAGCATTTGCTTGTCTGTAAAGGATTTTATTCCTCCTTCACTTATGAAGTTTAGTTTGGTTGGATATGAAATTCTGGGTTGAAATTCTTTTATTTAAGAATGTTGAATATTGGCCCCCACTCCCTTTTGGCTTGTAGGGTTCCTGCTAAAAGATCCACTGTTAGTCTGATGGTCTTTCCTTTCTGGGTAACCTGACCTTTCTCTCTGGCTGCCCTTAAAATTTTTTCCTTTACTTCAAACTTGGTGAATCCGAGGATTATGTGTCTTGGGATTGCCTTTCTTGGGGAGTATCTTTGTGGTGTTCTCCGTATTTCCTGAATTTGAATGTTGGCCTGTCTTCCTATGTTGGGGAAGTTCTCCTGGATAATATCCTGAAGTGTGTTTTCCAACTTGGTTCCATTCTCCCCATCACTTTCAGGTACACCAGTCTAACATAGGTTTGGTCTTTTCACATAGTCCCATATTTCTTGGAGGCTTTGTTAGTTCCTTTGAATTCTTTTTTTCTCTAATCTTGTCTTTATGCTTTATTTCATTAAGTTGTTCTTCAATCTCTGATATCCTTTCTTTTGCTTGATTGATTTGACTATTGATACTTGTGTATGCATCACAAAGTTCTCTTGCTGTGTTTTTCAACTCAATCAAGTCATTTATGTTCTTCTCTAAACTGGTTATTCTAGTTAGAAATTCCTCTAACCTTTTATCAAGGTTCTTGGCTTCTTTGCATTGGGTTAGAACATGCTCCTTTAACTCAGAGGAGTTTGTTATTACCCACTTTCTGAAGCCTACTTCTGTCAATTTGTCAAACTCATTCTCCATCCAGTTTTGTTCCTTTGCTGGCGAGGAGTTGTAATCCTCAGTTGGAAATGTAGAAATCACCCACCTCCTGCGTTGGTCTTGCTGGGAGCCACAGACTGGAGCTATTCCTATTCAGCCATCCTGCCCAGGAAATCCTTATCCAAACTCTTGAACACAAAAGAACAAAAGGAAAGCCTCCCAATCTGTTCTGTGCATCCAACATAACTCTGATATCAAATTACCATATTCTAACAAGAACCTTAAGAAAATAATATTATAAGCAATATTTTTACTAAACATTAGCTATATATATATTACTAAGGAAGTGAATCATATACAACCACATATATTAACCTATTTATATAAAATCACATATATTAAATATATACAATATATTTTTTAAACTTTATGAATGTAAGATTAGTTTAACATGTGAGAATAAAAACAATGTAATTTACCACATTAACAGAATAAATTTTTAAATGATCATTTCAATAGATGGAATAAATAGCATTTTAAATAATTAAATTTGCATTTATGTTTAAAAAAATTAATTTCTCAGTAAGGGAAGAATACAATGCAGGAATACAATAGCAGTTCCTTAATTTGACAAAGTATATTTACAAAAAACCAATTTCTATCATTATACCTAATGAGGAATTTTGAATGTTTTCTCCCTAAACCAAGAAAAAGACCAACTTAATATAAACATAATTCTACCTGATATGGTGTTAGAATTAGTCAATAAAAAAAAGAAAAAGAGACTGAACCACATGTTTTTGTACATAGAAATCTCTCAAATAATCTACAAAGAAACAATTAAATCAGTAACTGAATTTGGTAAGATTGATGGATACAAGTTAAAGCACAAAAATCAACTGTATTTCTACATTAATAGCAAAATAGAAAACATATTCCTTCTTATAAAACAGCAAAAAAACTATTGGAAAAATAAATTTGCAAATAAATATTAGAATTTTTAAAACTCAGATATAATTTATTGAAAGATGTGCAAATTCTCTTTACTAAAAAAAAAAAAATACCAAGAAGTATGTATATTTATTCATTTTGCCTAAAAGTAGGCATGGGCATTCTAGGGCAGGAACTGATTATTACAGTCATTTCTTGATATCCATGGAGCATTGGCTCCAGGACTACTTGTGGAAATCAAAATTCACAGATGCCCATAAAATAGTATAGTATTTGCTTATAGCCCATGCACATCCTCCCATATAATTTAAGTCATCAGTAGATTACTTATAATACCTAATACAATGTAAATGCTATGTAAATAGTTATTATACTATTAGGTAATAATGACAAGAAAAAATTCTGTGCATGTTCAATACAGATGCTTTTTAAAAAAATGTTTTTGATCTGCAATCCGTAGATTTGGAACCCCTGGATACAGAGGGAAGACTCTTTCTGCTCATAGCACTAACCACGTCAACCCATTTGTCCCAATTATTTTCCTTTTGGGAAGATGTGAAAAGAGTAAATCAAACCAGTATTAGAATCTATATTATTGGCTATAAACTTAAAGTTTATAAAAACTAAAACTTTTTTTTAAAAAGTTTTAAAACTTTTAAAAAAAGTTTATAAAAACTAAAAGTTTAAAAAAATTATAACTATAAAGTTATAAAATTCTGTAGCTTCTACAGGACAGGGACAGCTGTCCAGCTTTTCCTCTTTAGGGTGGGAATGAAAACCTTTGCCCCTTAATGTTAATATTCCTCAAAAAGAGAAAGGGAAGGATCTTGAGCATTTATCTTTTGAAATGTAAATAAATGTCTTTAGAGGGAAGATAAAACAAGCATCTTTGTGTTTATAACCAGTGGTTTTATCTCCATGGCCCAGAACTCAATCCCTTGAAATGAATATACATACCTCTGTGAAGGTAAGTCTCTTAAATTCTCATTATTGATTCGATTATTATTTAACTGACAGGGCTTGTTTTTTAGCTCAGGTTTTGTTTTCTTTGCTTCAGAAAGCCCTAACCATACAAATCCCTAAAATTCAAAAACATTTAAAAATTTCTCTATAGCTCCATAAATACTATCTAGATTTTTAAAATAGCTAAATAAATATTCACAGATATTTAATTAGACTTTTTAAAGATCATAGTTATTAGAAAAATTATCTACATATTTAACACAGTTGCAATCCAAATGCCAGAAGAAAATTCACAGAGGGAATTAGAAAGTTTATTTTAAAGGTATACAGAACCACAAAGATCTAGGATATTCAAGAAAATTTTGATAATGACAAATGTGTAGGACATGTAGTACAGATTTTAAGACTTACTATAAAGTTGAAGAATTAAGCAGTATAGTTTTAGTCCAAAGGATAGACAAAGAGTTCAATGGAACAGAAAATTATATGGATAAAGGCATATATGTGTGACAAATTTATTTAAGACTAATTCATTTCACTTCAATTTCAAAAGCAAATAAATTGTCTTTCCAATAATATTGCCGGACCAACTGGATAACTATATAGAGGAAGGAAGGAATTAACCCTGCTCATAGCATACTTAAAATATAATTTAAAATGGATTGTTAAGAAAGGAAAAATAATTTTCTTTCTACCCTTCGTAGTATTTTTGGTCAGACTCCTTTAACAAAAGACAAATTAACAAGAGAAAAACAAGCAGAAGTTTAATAACATGTAAAGCTCATGTATATGTTGGAGATACCCAGACAAACGAATACAGTTGTCCTCCTTTATCTGTGGTTTCACTTTCTGCAATTTCAATTATCCATAGTCTACCATGGTCTGAAAATATTAAATGGAAATTTCCAGAAACGAACAATTTATAAGTTTCAAGTTGCACACCTTTCTAAGTAGTGTGGTGAAATTGCCAGATATCCTCCTCCGGCATGCCTGGGAAGTGAGTCATCCTTTTGTCTCCCATATCCAAATGACCTTCACTACCCACACACTAGTCTCTTAGTAGCACCATCTTGGTTATCAGATCAGCTGTCATGATTCACAGTGCTTATGCTCAAGTGACCCTTATTTCACTCAATAATAATTCCAAAGTGCAAGAGTAGTGATGCTGGCAATTCAGATATGCCACAGGAAAGCCAAAAAGTGCCTTGTGTAAGTGAAGAGGTGAAAGTTACTGACTTAAGGAAAGAAAAAAAAAATGTATGCTGAAGTTGCTACGATCTACAGTAATAATGAAACTTCTGTCTGTAAACTTGTGAACAGTATCTTGTTATAATTGTTCTGTTTCATTAGTCATTGCTGCTAATATTTTATGTGCCTCATTCATAAGTTAAACTTTATCATGGATATGTATGTACAGGAAAAAACAGTGTATATGGTCTTTGGTATTATCCATGGTTTCAGACATCCACTGAGGGTCTTGGAATGTATCTCCCATGGATAGGGGGACTACTGTAAATCTTAAAGATGTGACTTTGAATTAAGACTTAAATACCATCCTCACTGAAATAAAGCAAGAAGCATGGGGGGAAGGCTGGTTATGGAAAGGTATTCAGTAAAAGCTTGGTAAACAAGGGTAAGGTTTCTTATACAGATTTAAGTGACTACTCTCTTTATTGATAAGTCTCCAGCGATTTAGTCATTTTTGTCTTCCTCATGCAGAGAGGAGACACTCTTACAAAGAAATCTTCATTTCCTTTACAGATGTAAATTTCCCTTACAAAAGGATAACATCTACTGTGTTTTCAGAGTTTGTAGTGTGACTATGGTTTCTGAAAATTCTCAGCTCAAAAAAATTTTTATGCCAAAAAGACATATTTTATGGTGGTATATTCTGATCCCCTATAGGATCATGGACCTAAATTTAAAAGATAAAACAAAGTTTTTGGACTATATCATGGGAGAATACCTGTATAACATTGGGGTAAGCAAATATTTCTTAAAGCACAAAAAACAGGAAATTAATTTATCAATATCATTAAATAGCCAATATTATTTGTCATCAAGGAAATGCAAATTAAAACCACAACATAACATTTCACACTCAATAGAATGGCTAAAATATAAAAAGACTATACCAAATGTTGGTGAGATATGGAGTACTGGACTCATATATTGCTGATGAGAAGCAAGCTGTTACAACCATTTAAGAAAACTGGCAATGTCTTATAAAACTAAAACTCTATCTATCCTATGATCTAACAGTTCTAGCCACAGATATTTACTCATGAAAACAACAGCATAAGTCCATGAAAATTCATGCACAGGAATATTTGAAGTACTTTTATTTATAATAGATGAACCCCGGAAGTAATGCAAATGTCTATCAGTGAGTGAATATATTGTGAATAATTTATACAATAAAATATTACATAATGATATATAATGAATAAACTATTGTTATACAGATATCATATCGAACAAAAGATGCCAGACACAAAAGAGTACATGCAGTGTGATTCCATTTGCATGCAGTTCAAAAAAACAAATAAAATGAATAGATGGTGATGTATGTCAGAAAAATGCTTATCAGGGTGAGGATATTATCTAGGAAGGGATATGAGAAAAAATTATGGAATTTTCTATGTCATGATCTAGTTGGTAGTTTCACAAGTGTATACATGTATTCATAAAATCAATTAACACTTCATTTAAGATTATTTTATGAACCTGTAAATGAAAATAAAATTCTAACCCCCTCAACCAACTGAATGGACCCCTCTTCTCAGCCAAGGGCATTCTAAAGTAAACTTGAAATACTATTCAGGCCCTGATGGGAAAGGAGATGTCAGGTATGCCTCATTTTACCTTCTTTCTTTGGAATTCAGGCATGGCTGATCAGCATTAACATTAAAACACAGACCTTAAGACTAACAAATCAGATTCTTTGTAGCAAGAAGATATCAACATGACAGATAGCAAGCCCAGAAAGAAATTAAAATATTTTATCCCAAAATATATTTATTTGACATATTTTGAAATGGCCCCACAAAGTTGTCTCTTGTGGGGAAAATCTATGCTCTACAGAGAATCCTCTTCCCTTTCCAGGTCTTTATCCTGAGACAGGAGAGAATTAACTGTTTGGCATCTTTTTATGTCTGATAAGAAACATTTACAATCTTCTCTCTGAAGCCTGCTACCTGGAGGCTTCACCTGCATAATAAGGACCTTGGTCTCCACAACCCCTTGTCTTAACCCAAACACACTCCCTTCCACTGATTACAGGTCATTAGATAAACTCTTTCAACGAACTGCCAATCAAAAAGTCTTTGAACCTACCTGTGACCTGGAAGTCCTTGCTTCGAGTTTCCCTGCCTTTCTGGACCAAACCATTGTTCATCTTACATGTATTGATTAATGTCTTATGTCTCCCTAAAATGTACAAAACCAAACTGTAGCCCAACCACCTTAGGCACATGTTCTCAGGATGTGGGGCTGTGTCATGGGCCATTAGTCACTCACAATTGGCTCAGAATAAATCTCTTCAAATGTTTTAGGGAGCTTGACTCTTTTTGTTGACAACCTTACTGAATATAAGAAACAAGTCTAATGTAAAAAAATGAGGGGTATTTTTATCAGCTGAGAAGTGTGTTAGCTTTTTTCCCAAGCATGTTTTGTGTGAGACATGAAAGGATTCTCAGAAGAAGTAAATTTGATTCTCATTATTTACAGTATTCATGTTCTATAAAGCCACTGTGAATACTACATTAGCAAATATTGAACAACTGTTCCTAGGGGAAACACAAGTTTAGGTTCCTGCTAGCATCTGGTCACAACATTTTTGTCAATTGATTAATACCCAACTTTCATCCGAAAGACCACCAGAATGACTAGATAATAGAAAGGAGAGCATTATTGGAAGTATCAGTTTGCAAACCAGGAAGAGACCATCACTGATGTGTGCAGAAAGTGCTCTCTCTACAATGAGGGGGAGAAAGGCTAGGTTTTATGCCTCACAGGGCCTGTTTCACACAGCGGAGTCATATATAGTAAGCAGATTTTAGGGTAAAGCTATATGTATTTATGAAGTGAGTCAAGTGTATGTGCAATGGGTAAACATATGTGTAACATACATCCCATGTTCATTTGGGGGCAGGATTTTAGCATTAAAATGAGAGGGAAGTTGGCTCTTTACATCAAAAGATGAACTATAGGATTCAAAGACAGTTTGTGCACAGCTGCTACAAGCTGGCTAAAACTGACTTGAGATCTGCAATTGCTTATGATAAAAGAATGTTTGTAAGGTTGGTCCTCTGTCCAACCAGAGTTATAGTGGTCTGGGTTGCAAAGCAGAGTTAGAAGGGGTCCAACAGCTCCTACTGTAGGGAATTTAGAGCCGTAGGAATTTAGAAATTTGCCATTCCAGCTGGGCCCTGAATCCTGACCCATAAGTAACTTTGTTTTCATAACCTTAACTTTAGGTTTTATCTTAGTTGATAAGGGCGTACCTATTGTGGTCTCTCAGATCACATAATCTGGTTTTGTGTGTTCTTATATGTTGTTGATACATTAACATTAAAGTCACAGCTAATAACAGTATGACTCATGCCTGAACAAAGCTTATCTGATGGTACATTTTCTCCATGAGGCACACCACAGCCTTCTTGTGCTTAGGAATACTGGACAGCACTTCAACACTATGCCACTTAGGAGCGATTCTGAACAGCAGAATCACCAATAAACATCATAAAAAAACTGTGGCACTAAATGAAAAGGACAGTGTGAGAGCCCCAACAAGAAAGCAAAGCCTCACCTTGTTTGATTTCAGCTCTTAACATGAATGTCAGACGACTCAAATTTTTCACCATTCCATGCATGTCTGTGAATAACCATGAAAATGCCACAAGTATTGATTTTAGTGTTAAAAGTAAATTTTATTGAATAGACAAATTTGCAAATACAAAATCCATGAATAGTTAGGGTTGAGTATAACTAGCAGGCTATTGGACACAAATATTCGTCAATTCTCAAGTTCAAGAATAATGTCCCTTACAGTTTTCAAGAGCTTTAAATCAACAATAAATGCCTCAATGGAGAGATGACATATATGAGTTCTACACATAATCATTGGACAAACCAATATGATCCCATCCAACCAAAAATGGGCTAAACATTTTGTTAAGGATTAAGGATATGTGACTATATTTATGAAGAATATTTATCTGTAGTTTGCCTGTAATGTTTTTGTGTGGTTTTGGTACAAGGACAATGCTGGCCCCGTAAAATGAGTTGATGAGAGCTCCCTCCTCTATTTTCTGAAAGAGATTTCTAGGATTAGAGCTATTGTTCCATAAAATATTTGTTATATTTGTCATTGAAGCCCTTTGAGTTTTCTTTGTGGGAAGGGTCTTATTACAAATTCAATTTATTTAAAATGTACAAGGACAATCAGATTGTCTATTTCTTCTCAAGTCAGACTTGATGTTTTGTGTATTTCAATGCACTTATCCATTTAAGTTGATGAACATATTGGCATAAAGTTGTTTATATTATTCCCTTGTTATTCTTCAAATATCTGTAATATATTTAGGTAATGTCTCCTCTTTCATTCCTAATATTGGTAATTTTTTCTGTTTTTTTCAGATCGGTATGAATAGAATTCTATCAATTGTATCGTTCCTTTCAAAAAGGCCCTTTGCTTTTACTTTCTCTATTATTTGTCTGTATTGTATTTCATGGATTTCTGCTGTGAGCTTTATTACTGCTTTATTTTATTATATTTTTTGAGGCAGAGTCTCCCTCTGTCACCCAGGCTGGAGTGCAGTGGTGCAATCTCAGCTCACTACAACCTCTGGCTGCCTGGTTCAAGCAACTTACCTGCCTCAGTCTGCTGAGTAGCTAGGATTACAGGCGCCCACAACCACACCTGGCTAATTTTCATATTTTTAGTAGAGATGAGGTTTCACCATGTTAGCCATACTGGTCTCTAACTCCTGACCTCAAGTGACCTGCCTGCCTCAGCCTCCCAAAGTGCTGGGATTACAGGTGTAAGCCACTGCATCTGGCCTACTATTGCCTTTTGTATACATATTATGACTAATTTACTTGTCTTTTTCTGGTTTCATAAGGTAAGAAATATAAGTTTCTTGACATTAAACCTATCATTATTTCTAATATAAGCACATAAAACTAAAAATATCCCTCTAAATGCTACTTTAACCATACCTCCCAATTTTTAATATATTTAAATTTTTCATTTGGTTGAAAATATTACCCTACGATTTCATTTTTGACTCATGAATCATTTCAAAGAGTGCTGATGTCCACATATTTAGGAATTATCCATATATCTTTATGTTGTTGATTTTCAATTTAATTCTATTATGATCAGAAGACATGCTCTGCGTGATTTCTTTCTTTAGAAATCCACTGAAACTTCAAGTTTTATGGCCCAGCATATGGTGAATTTTCTATGTGTATATGAAGAGGAGTATATATTCTGCCATTGTTTGGGAGAATGCTAGTAAGTTCGACAGTATTGTTTGTCTTGTATATCCTCTTGGACTGTCTGTTTACTTGTTCAATCAATTAATGAGAGAAGAGTATTAAAACTTCCAACAAAATTGTAGATTTCTGTATTCTGCCTTTCAATGTTGTCATTTCTTTACTTCTTATGTTTTGAAACTTTGATATTGGCTGCATATACATTTAATATTCTTATGTCTTCTTGGTGAATTTGCTCACTTACCATTATTACATGGTATATGCTATATGAAATTTGCTTTAATTATAAACACCCAAGTAATTTAAAAGCCAAAGGTTGGCATAAGATATGACATGCAAAGAATAAACATCAGAAATCTAGAGTAGTGATGGCAATATCAGGGAAAATAGACCTCATAACAGAGAATATTATCAGAAATATTAAAATGTTGAAATTTATTTTAGCTCTTTAAAGACGTCATTCCGTTATCTTCTTGCCGCCATTTTTTTTTATTCGAGAAGCTAACCATTTCCTATCACTGTAATGTGTGTGTAATGCATCTCCTTTTCTTTGACTGCCTTTAAACTTTCTAACTCTTGATGTGTCCAGCTATAGCATTCTCTGCATTCATTCTGTTTAATGCTTAGTAAGCTTTTTGCATCTGTGAGTTGATGTTTTTAATCTAATTTGGAAAACATTCTGTTAGTTATTCTTTGAAACTTATTTGGTTCTATTTTCTGTCTTTTTTCTTTCTGGGACTTAAATTATATGTGTTTATTATGTAATATGGTACCACGGGTCATGGAGGATCTTTAATTTTCTGTCTTTTTTTTTCTTTTTTGTTTCACTTTGAAAAATTCTATTGATCTATGTTTATGGAAATGGATTTTTTTCTTTGAATTTTTTTAAAAGGTTCATTTTATTCAATTATGTTTTTATTTCAGATACTATATTTTTAACTTCCACTTGACTCTTTTTGAATTTTATGTATTTCCAAAGATATCCCATATCCTCATCTATTATATCCACCTTTTCTGCAAATTTGTTAAAACAAATGTAACATTCCTACTTTAAAATCTTCTGTTAGTTTCAATATCTGGGTCCTCTGTAAGTCTGTTTGTATTTACTATTATTTTTTCTTCTATGTGTCCAAAGACTAGTAATTTTTAAATTCTAAAGTATACATTATAGACCATGCTATACATATTCTAGATTTTATCTTCCTCTGGAAAGTTCTGGGGTCTATTCTCGTGTGCAGTTATATTACGACTGATCATCTTAATCCTGTTGAAATTTGATTTTAGACTTCGTTAGGGAGGGTCTGTTTCCATTTTTCCCTTAGTGCTAAGGTATAAACCTTAGTTTTAGAATGTGATCCTTATTCCTAAGGCTGACTGTTTGGGGTTTCAGTGGAAAAATCAAGGTGTTTTCTGATTCTTTCTTACGTGATAGAACAGCCGTTCCAAACTCTGTCTCTCCAGCACTGGGAAATTTGCAAAATCTCTGACCAGCTCTTTCAGGCTGCCATTTCTTTATTTCTATTGGAAGTATCACTCCAGAAGTGTTGTTATGACCATAAGTTGTTCAGGTTTCATTCAAGGATTTGAAACTGTATGCAAATTTGGATGTCCCCTGTTCTTCTCTGAGCTATCCCATTCAATTTCCAGCTTTTCTGTCATCCCCAAATCCTGACCTTTAACTCATCAGCTCAATAAAACTGCAGCTTTCTGCTTAAGCTCCATTGCCCATGTGCAAGACAGACTAGGAGTTATAGTCAGCAGAATAATAAAGCAAATGTGGTTTTCACTTAGTATGCCTCCCTTCTTTCAATGGTCACTCACCAATGCATTCAAAAATTGCTTTTTACATTTAGTCTGAAGTTTATACTTGTTGTAATCAGGAAGACTAGTCTACTATAGCCACATTACCATTACTAGAGGTCAAAACTTCTAGTACTTTATTTCTATTATGTTTTACAAAAGTGTTGGTCTATGATTGGGTAGAAATTTTAAAAGTCCTGGTTATTACAACAAATAGTTTGAGAAATGCTGATTTTCTATTCCCCATAGGCAATTATTTCCAGATCCAACTAGTTCCTACTGTCGGATATCATTGCATCTGCATATCAGAGACTGTGAGGACAAAGAACATGGACTTCTCTCCAGTTTACAAAAATAGGTTACATGACTGTTTTTGTGTCTGCTTGTTAATAAATGTTTTTAAGTTTGTTGGGATTTTGTCTGAGACTTACTTTCATTGTGATGCATTTTCTAGTAGCAAGGTTGTAGAAGAGAAGAAATATATCATCTGTTTATCTAGATCAGGGTCTCATACAGAACACATGTTAATAAATACTTGAAAATGAATCAATATTTTTCTAAAAGGTACACTTCACTTCTCTGCCTTAACTAAAACCTAGTTCTCTCTAACTTCATTCACTGTTCTACCAAGTAGAGACTTTTTTTTCTCCTCTCACACCTCATTTAACTCACGGTAGGAAGGAGTCATCCTTGAGCTTTATCACCACTGTGAACGCGCGCAGTTCCTTTGAAGCTACAATGTTTACCTTCTCATTGTCTTCCAAGACTTACCACCTGTACCTCTTTCCTCATTTCTGCTGCTTGATCTGCACACAATGCTAAGTCTGTGAAGACCAAGAAATTAGTCACAGGCATTCTCTAAACTTTAATAAAAGAAATTCAACGGGATAATGTATCAGCTTCATTGTTTTTGCTTTTCTCCCCCAATTCAAGAAGCTTGAACCCACTCAACATGACTAAATTTTTGTTTCATCCCTCCAAAGAGGAAAAATTCTACTAGTAAGTCTGTCCTGAATGTCAAGAAGATGTCAAAAGTCCAGATTTTATTTCTTCCTTTTCATCGTCCCTAAATTACTAACATGAAGGTATTGTTTTACTGCTCGTTTTCTTCTATCTTATCATCAAGTGTATGGTGAAAGTTGTGGAGGTAGAGACCCACAAGCAACTCGACTTCGTGAGACTCAGTTGTTTCTAGACATTTGGACACATATATCTGAAAGAAGTGCCATTCCATATGCTTAATTTTTTTATTTTTTATTTTTTGAGACACGATCTCTCTGTGTCACTCAGGCTGGAAAGCAGTGGCACCATCACAGCTCAGTGCAGCCTTGACCTTCTGGACTCAAGCAGTCCTCCCACCTCAGCCTCCGAAGTAGCCAGAACTACAGGCATGTCCCACCATGCAAACACATGCCTAATTTTTAAAAATTGATGATATTGAAAAAATCTAAGTATCAAAGAAAAAGTTCTTCATCTGCCTACCTCTATATTTCCATCCATTTCCTTTTTCTATCTTTCTCCCCCGTTACAATTGATTAACTTTTCTAAGACTTCATGGGCAACCTCCATTCATGCTCAAATTTACATACACCCTTGCCTTTCCTTCTTCAGTTACAGGCCCTTTTCTCTAAGATATATCTTCATTCTCTCCCTCATTACTCATTCTACTTAGATTTTTCAGGGAAAAACACCATATTAGCTGAAATATGAAGAATTAGTTGGTCTTTTGTGAATGAGGAAGGCAATGAAAGGGTGTTAGAAGAAAAAGAACAGCGTATATATAGAGAGAACATAAAAGATATTATTTATATTTGGGGAAATAAATTATAATCTATTGTGCTAAGAATATGGAATGGGTAGGTTATCCAATGTGTTGGCACACAAATTCATTGTACTTTTGTTCATAATACATTTTTATAATTCTTTTTTATTCTGTAAAATCAGTAGTAATATTCCCTCTTGCATTTCTAATTTTAGTCTTCTCATTTTTTTCATAGTCTAGCTAAAGGTTTCTTAATTTTTGTTTATATTTTTAAAGAACCAGTTCTTGTTTTATTAATTTTGTTTCTTATTTTCTATTTCATCTATTTCTACTCTAATCTTTATTATTTTCTTCTTTCTGCTAGCTTTGGATTTAATTTAAACATTTTTTCCTAGTTTCTTAAGGTGTAAAGCTAGATTGTTGATATGAGATTTTTTTAGTGTAAACATTTATAACTATATATTTCTCTCAGCACTGCTTTCACTGCGTTCTATAAATTATGCTGTGCTATGTTTTCACTTTCACTTGTCACAAAATATTTTCTGATTTCCCTGGCTATTAATTTTTTGATGCATTGGTTATTTTAGAGTGTGTTTTATAATTTCCATATATTCATGAATTTTCCAGTTTTCCCTCTGCTATTGATCTCTTGTTTCATTCCATTGTGATAGAAAAAGGTACTTTGCATGATTTCCATGTTTAAAATGTATTAGGGAGCAAAACCAACACATAGCTCAGAGCAGCAGCCACTGAGGTGTCCCTGGCCAGCATCCTTCTAGCTGTCCACAAGCATGGGGAGTATCTTTGCCAACCTCTTTGAAAGCCTTTTTGGCAAAAAACAAATGCACATCCTCATCATGGGCCTCGGTGCTGCAGGGAAAACGACGATCCTGTACAAGCTGAAGCTGAGTGACATCATGACCACCATCCCTACCACAAGCTTCATGTGGAAACCATGGAGTACAGGAACATCAGCTTAACCATGTGGAACATGGGCCTCTGTGAAGAAAACATCTGGCCTCTGTGGCACCACTACTTTCAGAATACACAAGGACTGATCTTCGTAGTGGACAGCAATGATAGCATGGAAAGAAGGACTGGGAGGAGCTCTTTAGGATGCTGGCTGAGGATGACTTCTGGGTGCAGTCCTCCTGGTGTTCGCCAACAAGCAGGGCCTCCCCAATGCCAGGAATGCAGCCAAGATCACAGATGAGCTGGGGTTGCACTACCTGTGCCACAGGAACTGGTGCATTTAGGCCACCCATACCATTAGTGGAGACAGGCTCTGTGAAGGACTGGACTGGCTGTCCAATCAACTCTGGAACCAGAAGTGAATGCAACACCCTGTCCCTCTCATTGCTCCTGTTCCCCTTCACTTTATCCTTGTGTGGCAAATGTGAAGCTCTGTGGTGTGAGTGCCAGAACCTGCTTCCGTGGTTTGGTCACCATGTGCATCATACTGTGCTGTAAATGTGGCATACATAGCCTTGGCCAGACTTTTTATTTAATATAAATAGTTTCTGTTTCCAGTGAGGCAGTTTCTGCTACTCCTATGCAATATTACTCAGGTTTTTCGTTTGTTTGGTTGGTTGGTTTTGTTGTTGTTGTTGTTTTCTGCTGTAAAAAGAAAAATCAACTCATTCTTCAGTGCTGAGAGGGGACATAGGCTCATGGGTACCTGGCCTCTGAGAGTCACTGATTTGGGAAAGCTGGGATGCCTCTAACTTCAGAACTGCATTGATACCCATTTTGGTGGTTGGTTTTTAACCCAAACTCAGTGCATTTTTTAAAAATAGTTAAAAATTTATGTCAACACTTCAACACAGAGAAGAGAGACTTTGCTTAGCATGGGTTTGCAGTTATGGCCTGGATGCTAGTTACCAGCTTGGCTATTCCCTTCGGGAACACAAGGTGGTAGCACAGCAAGACTGCCATCAGTTCTGCATGGTCACAATGGAGATGTCTGTGACGCACTTGGCCTTAGATTACCCTGCATCTCATAGCCTTGTGCTTGTCCCTGCGCTCCCATGGTTCATAAGGGCTAGTCTTGGAAGCCATGGTTGTCTCATTCTCCCCCAGGCCACCTCCCTACCTACCTGCCTGCCTGCAGCCTGCTCAAAGACATAGGGCCCTACTGTCCCTTGGTCAGCATGTGGCCAGAGCAGGCCCATGGTCTCCAACTCTTGTGCTCATTGAGACACATTGGTGGGATATCTGGGACCTCATCCGTGGTAATGAGAGCAAGGCAAGTGGACTGTGCACCTCCATCCACAGCCCTCAGTAGCACCCTATCTCCATATGCGTCTTACTTGTCTCTCACTCAGACTGCAAGCATCCAAGATTCTATTAAAAAAGATGGCCTTGGGCCGGGTGCGGTAGCTCACGCCTGTAATCCCAACATTTTAGGAGGCCGAGGGGGGCGGATCACAAGGTCGGAAGTTCAATACCAGCCTGGCCAAGATGGTGAAACCCTGTCTCTACTAAAAAATACAAAAAAATTAGCCGGGCGTGGTGTCGGGCGCCTATAATCCCAGCTACTCTGGGGCTGAGGCAGAGAATTGCTTGAACCCAGGAGGCAGAGGTTGCAGTGAGCCGAGATCATGTCACTGCACTCCAGCCTGGGCAACAGAACGAGACTCCGTCTCAAAAAAAAAAAAAGGATAGCCTTGATCGAGTGCAGTGGCTCACACCTGTAATCCCAGCACTTTGGGAAGCCAAGGTGGATGAATCACTTGAGGTCAGGAGTTCAAGACCAGCCTGACCAACATGGTGAAATACAATACAAAAATTACAAAAATACAAAAATTAGCCAGGCATGATGGTGGGTCCCTGTAATAGCAGCTCTCGGGAGGCTGAGGCATGAAAATTGCTTGAACCCAGGAGGTGGTGTTTGCAGTGAGCCGAGATCGTGCCACTGTACTCCAGCCTGGGTGACAGAGTGAGTGACTGAGACTCTGTCTCAAAAAAAAAAAAAAGAAAAAATAGATGACCTAGACTTTTTAATTTCTTATGTTGATAAACAATGAAGAAGCTGGAGCTGTTAAATTTGTCTGGGGGAAAACCTCAGAACTGGTCTATTTGGTGTTATGGAACCTCTTACTAAGGAATCAGCTGTTTTGTATACTTGTTTTCAGTTTTCATTTAGACAAACAAGCATTGTACTTATTGCTATTAGAATAAAACCTCTTAACTATTAAAAATAAATCACTAATTTTTAAAAAGTGTGTAAAGATTTCTTTTTAGGCCTAGTATATGATTTATCCTTTAGAATGTTCCATGTGTACTTGGCAAAATTATTTTGTGCTATTGTTGGTCCCATTAGGCTATAGGCTTGTTCAATTCTGGTATTTCCTTATAGATCTTCTATCTGGTTATTCTATCTACTATTGAAAGTGAGATATTGAAATCTCCTACTGTTCAAGACCTATTTTTCCTTCAGTTCAGTCAATGCTTGCTTCATATATTTTGAACACTAATGTAGGGTGAATATATGTTTATCTTCTTGTTACATCTTCTTACTGTTTTGAAACTTTTATCATTATGAAATGACCATTTTTGTCTTAAGAGTTTCTGACTTAAAGTCTATTTTACATAATATTAGTATAACCACCTCTACTCCTTTTTGGTGACTCTATGAGTGAGTATCTTTTCCATCCCTTCCATTTTAGCCTATGTATGTCTTTAGGTCTAAAATGTGTCTCTTATAAACAGCACAGAATTTGATCTTGTGTTTTTAAATCCATTCTGCCACTCTCTTTTGATTGAAGAATTTAATCTATTTACATTTAAAGTGATTACTGACAGGCACCAACTTTTGTCATTTTGTTATTCGTTTTCTGTATGTTTTATACATTTTCATAATTCATTTCCTCTCTTATTGCCTTTCTTTATATTTAATTGATTTGTAATGACATGTTTCAACTTCATTGTCATTTCCTTTTGTGTATACTCTATGAATATTTTCTTTGTAATTACCATGAGGATTCCATATAACATCCTAAATTATGAAAATCTGTCTTAAATTGATACCAAATTTATTTTAATCAAATAAAAGATGGTATTACTTTATAGCTCTGTCCCCTCTATTTATGTTATTACTATCAAAAATTTTATCTTTGTATTTTGTATACCCATTAAAATAGATTTATAATTATGTTTTATGCACCTCTCTTTTTTTAACTTTTATTTTAGGTTCAGGGTACATGTGAAGGTTTGTTACACAGATAAACGTGTGTTATGGGGATTTATTGTACAGCTTATTTCATCACCCAGGTATTAAATCTAGTACCCATTAGTTATTTTTCCTGATTGTCTCCCCACTCTCACCCTCCACCCTATAATAAGCCCCAGTGTGTGTTGTTCTCCGCTGTGTCATTATGTTCTCATCATTTAGCTGCCATGCATAATTGAGAACATGTGGTATTTCATTTTCTGTGGATGTATTAGTTTGCTAAGGATAATAGCCTCCAGCTCCATCCATATTCTCTCAGAAGACATGATCTTGTTCTTTTCCATGGCTGCATAGTATTCCATGGTGTATATGTACCACATTTTCTTTATTCAATCTACCATTGCTGGGCATAGAGGTTGATTCCATGTCTTTGCTATTGTGAGCAGACCTACAATAACCATTCATGTGCATGTGTCTTTATGGTAGCATGATTTATATTCATCTGGGTATATACCCAGTAATGGGATGGCTGGGTCGAATAGTAGTTCTGCTTTTAGCTCTCTGAGGAATCACCATATTGCTTTCCAAAATCGTTGAATTAATTTACAGTTACAACAACAGTGGATAAGTGTTCCCTTTCTCTCCAACCTCATCAGCATCTGCAATTTTTCGACTCTTTAATAATAGTGGGGGCCAATATTCAACATTCTTAAATAAAAGAATTTTCAACCCAGAATTTCATATAAAGCCAAACTAAGCTTCATAAGTGAAGGAGAAATAAATTCCTTTACAGACAAGCAAATGCTGAGAGATTTTGTCACCACCAGGCCTGCCTTACAAGAGCTCCTGAAGGAAGCACTAAACATGGAAAGGAACAACTGGTACCAGCCACTGCAAAAACATGCCAAATGCTAAAGACCATCGATGGTAGGAAGAAACTGCATCAACTAATGAGCAAAATAACCAGTTAACATCATAATGATAGGATCAAATTCACATATAACAATATTAACTTTAAATGTAAATGGGCTAACTGCTCCAATTAAAAGACACAGATTGGCAATGCTGTATTCAGGAGACCCATCTCAAGTGCAGAGACACACATAGGCTCAAAATAGAGCGATGGAGGAAGATCTACCAAGCAAATGGAAAACAAAAAAAAAAGCAGGGGTAGCAATCCTAGTCTCTGAGAAAACAGACTTTACACCAACAAAGATCAAAAAAGACAAAGAAGGCAATTACATAATGGTAAAGGGATCAATTCAACAAGAAGAGCTAACTATCTTAAATATATATGTACCCAATACAGGAGCACCCAGATTCATAAAGCAAGTCCTTAGAGAGCTACAAAGAGACTTAGACTCCCACACAATAATAATGGGAGACTTTAACACCCCACTATCAACAATAGACAGATCAATGACACAGAGAGTTAAAAGGATATCCAGGAATTGAACTCAGCTCTGTACCAAGCGGACCTAATAGACAGCTACAGAACTCTCCACCCCAAATCAACAGAAGATACATTCTTCTCAGCACCACTCAGCACAGTTTTGTTCCAAAACTGACCACATAGTTGGAAGTAAAGCACTCCTCAGCAAATGTAAAAGAACAGAAATTATAACAAACAGTTCTCAGACCACAGTGCAATCAAACTAGAACTCAGGACTAAGAAACTCACTCAAAACCACTCAACTACATGGAAACTGAACAACCTGCTCCTGAAT
>NW_012101454.1:1126876-1192990 GCF_000951045.1 Mandrillus leucophaeus
AGAAATGCAAATCGAAACCACAATGAGATACCATCTCACACCAGTTATAATGGCAATCATTAAAAAGTCAGGAAACAACAGGTGCTGGAGAGGACGTGGAGAAATAGGAACACTTTTACACTGTTGGTGGGACTGTAAACTAGTTCAACCATTGTGGAAGACACTGTGGCAATTCCTCAAAGATCTAGAACTAGAAATACCATTTGACCCAGCCATCCCATTACTGGCATATACCCAAAGGATTATATATCATGCTACTACAAAGACACATGCACACGTATGTTTATTGCAGCACTATTCACAATAGCAAAGACTTTGAACCAACCCAAATGTCCATCAATGATAGACAGATTAAGAAAATGTGGCACATATACACCATGGAATATTATGCAGCCATAAAAAAGGATGAGTTCACGTCCTTTGTAGGGACATGGATGAAGTTGGAAACCATCATTCTGAGCAAACTATCGCAAGGACAGAAAACCAAACACCATACGTTCTCACTCATAGTTGGGAACTGAACAATGAGAACACTTGGACACAGGAAGGGGATCATCACACACCAGGGCCTATCATGGGATGGGGGGCAGTGGGGAGGGATAGCATTAGGATATATACCTAATGTAAATGACGAGTTAATGGGTGCAGCACACCAACATGGCACATGAATACATAGGTAATAAACCTGCACACTGTGCACATGTACCATAGAACTTAACATATAATAAAATAATAATAATAATAATAATAGCCATTCTGACTGGTGTGAGATAGTATCTCACTGGGGTTTTGGTTTGTTTCTCTAATGATCAGTGATATTGAGCTTTTTTCATTTAGTTATTGGCTGCATGTATGTCTACTTTTGAAAAGCGTCTGTTTGTGTCCTTTGCTCACTTTTCAATGGTTTTTTTTTCTCTTGTAAATTTAAGTTCCTTATAGATGCTTGATAATAGACCATTGTCAGATGCACAGTTTGCAAATTTTTCTCCCACTCTGTAGGTTATCTGTTTATTCTGTTGATAGTTTATTTTACTGTGCAGAAGCTCTTAAGTTTAATTAGATCCCACTTGTTGATGTTTGCTTTTGTTGCAATAGATTTTGGTATCTTCGTCATGAAATCTTTGCCCATTCCTAGGTCCAGAATGGTCCTGCCTAGGTTGTCCTTCAGGGTTCTTATAGTTTTCCGTTTTACATTTAAATATTTAATTCATCTTGAGTTAAATTTTTGTATATGTTGTAAGGAAGGTGTACAGCATCAATCTGCTGCATATGGCTAGCCAGTTATCCCAACACCATTTATTGAGTAAGGAGTCTTTTCCCCCTTGCTTGCTTGTTTCTGTCAGCTTTGTTGAAGATCAGATGGTCATAGGTGTGTGCACTTATCTTTTAAATCTTATATAATAAAAGTGGATTACAATACAAAATTACAGTAATACTGTTTTTAATATTTGTCCATGTATCTATCTTTACCAGAAAACTTTACATTTATATATGGCTTTAAATTACCATCTAGTATCCTTTCATTTCCACTCGAAGTACCCTCTGTAACATTTCTTGTATGGTAGTTCTAGTGGTAATGAGCTCCAGTACATTTTGATTATCTGATTATATCCTAATTTCTCCCTCATTTTTGCAAGATATAGAATTCTTGACTGACAATTTTTTTCTTTTAGGACTTTAAAAATATTACCCTACCACACCCTAGCCTGTGAGATTTCTGCTAAGAAATCTACTAATTGTCTTACTAGAGACTTCTTGTATGTAATAAGTTACTTTTCTCTTGCTCCTCTCAAGAGTATTTCCTTGTCTTTTGTGTGTGTGTGTATTTGCGTGTGGTAAAATACATATAACATCTTAATCATTTGAAGTGTACAGTTCACTGGTATTAAATATACTCATAATGCTGTGCAACCATCACCACCATTCATCTCTATGACTCTTTTCATCTTGTAAAACTAATATTCATACTATTAAACAATAATTCCACATTCCCCTCTCCATTAAATCCCTGACAATAACCATGATAATTTCTATCTATGTAATATTGACTACTTTAAGTAACTCATACAAGTGGAATCATACCGTATTTGTCTTTTTGTGATTGGTTTATTTCACTTAGCATAATGTCTTCAAGATTCATCCATGTTGTAGCATGTGTCAGCATTTCCTTCTCTTTGAAGGGTACATAGTATTCTGGTGTGTGTATATATATATTTTGCTTATTTATTCATCTGTCAATAGACTCTTGAGTTGTTTCCATGTTTTAGCTATTGTGAATATTGCTGCTATGAACATGAGTGTGCAAACATCTCTTTAAGAACCTGCTTTCAATTGTAATTATATTCTAATATCAGAAAAATAGACTTTAAGCAAAAAATCTAAAAAAGTTATGAGACAAAGAAGGATCTATATATCCAAAGAATATATAGGATATATATATATATATGATCCATATATTATATATAGGATTTATATATCCTTCTTTTTCTCTTATATATAATATATACGTGTGTGTGTTTGTGTGTGTGTGTGTGTGTGTGTGTGTGTCTGTGTCTTGCTCTGTCACCCAGGCTGGAGTACAGAGGTATAATCATGATTTACTGCAGTCACAACTTCCTGGGTTCAAGCAATCTTCTCACCTCAGCCTCCCAAGTAGTGGGGACTACAGACAAACATCATCATGCCCAGCTAATTTTACCCTGCAGGATACTCTTAAGCATTACTTGTAGGAAAGGTCTAGTGATAGTGAACTCCCCCAACTTTTGTTTAATTTCTCCCTCATTTTTTTCCTTTGTATGAGTCATACCTTCCTGTTTATTCATATGTCGTGTGTTTATTTTTTTGTTTTTGTCAAAAACTAGACATTTGAATCTAATATTGTTGTAAATCTAGGAATCAGATTCTCCCCCTTAGCCAGGTTTTGCTGGGCTTTTTTATTGTTTTTGCTTGTGGTTTTCTTTTTAATTGTAATAGGCTGTCTCTGTTCCAAGGATCAGCCTAAATATAAATTTAAGGTCTTCTCACAACTTTTCTGATCCTATGCCTTTCCCTGGGCATGTATGATCACCTTCTAATTTTCCCCATATATGCAGTTGTTTCTACATGTCCTAGTCTTTAAAGTTTGGCTTCCAAAAGGGAAAAATGAGAAAACTTTGATGAAAAAAGAAAAATGTCACTGGCCCTGAATATCCCCTGGAAGTCACTTGAGTTGGAGAGGAAGGGCTGGCAACAATTAGGGAAGGTGTAACAGCAATGGCTGCCTAACTCTTTGCGCCTCTAAGCTCCGAAGCCTCCATCAATAATCAGAGCACAGACCACTGATATTTGGGGGACAGAGTTCTTTTTGCCAAACTTGCCTTCTGAAAACTGTATGCAAGTTGCTCCAGGGAAACATGCACAGCTGCCTGCTACAGGGCTATGTGTAGAGGATGCTAATTGCTCTTGTGCTAAGAGCTGAATGTGATTGAAATTAATGTAATTTACCATCCACCCTTCCCCTAGAAGTTGCAAGCCTTTAATAGACTCCAGAGTTCCAAAATAGTTATATCAGACAGATTATACCAGTCAACTTTTGTCTGAATCGGGAGACAGATTCCTGGAGCTTACTACTTCACCATCTTCAAGAATCCTCTCTTGTTTTTGACTTTTCAAATTTGACTATAATGTGTCCTGACTTTTGACAGTTTTATTATGTGTCTCTTTGGATTTTATTTTCTTTAGAGATTTTTGAGCTTCTTGGATTTATATATCCATGTCTTTCCTCATATTTGGGACACTTTTAGCTATTATTTCTTCAAATAATCTCCCTGCTCTTTTCTCTCTTCTTTTTCTTTGTGAGAAAAAAAAATTGTGAAAATTGGTATTTTGGGCCTCCTTTATATTTATGTTGTTTGACTTGATGGTTTCCCATTGTCCCTTATGCTCATAATAGAATAGCTGAGACTGGGTACTTTATCATGAACAGAAATGTATTGGCTCACAGTTCCAGAAGCTGTGAAGTCCATTATCAAAATTGCTGGCATCTGGTGAGGGCTCTCTAGCTGAGTCATCACATGACAGAAGGCAAGAGGGTGAGAGAGCAAAAGGAGGATGAACTTACCCTTTTGTAAGGGCCCCAATGCCACCCTTGAGGGCAGAACCCTGCAGCTAATCACCTCTTAAAGGCCCTACCCTCTTGATGCTGTTATAGTGCCAATTAAATTTCAACATGAGTTTCAGAGGGAACATTCAAACCATAGAGGTATCTCATCACAGCTTTTTTTCAGAGGCTTAGATGTTCTATTGTATTCCTCTGCCTGTAATCTCTTGTCCCCAGGTACCCATTGTTCTGCAATCTCCATACATTTTTCTTGCACTATAGCATCCACCGCTTCCTTTCATGGCTTCCATCCTTAGAACCAAGCTATGCTATTTTATTCCATCTGAGCATTGAGTCAGGTGAGACCAAACCAGTAACTGGGGCACCTCAAAGACCAGAATGTTGCAAAGAAGTTTTGTTATGCTCCTTCCATTTTGAGGGAAGGAACAAGGAATTGGTCCAGGTGACACCAGGGAGATACTGGGGCTAGAGCAAGCAAAAAATGCCATGACATTTGCTAGTGTTTTGAATGTGGCCTTTTCTTGATAGGATATCACTTTATTTCTATGATCTATGGTCTCCTGAAGGCCAATAAAGACATTTTAGTAAGTATGTCCTTGTTTATTTGATGTTTCCATAGGAAAAACAAGACCTATAGCTTCCCAGTCCACCATCTTGCTGACATTACCCTTCATAAATTAATTTTATATGCAGAGTGAGCTAGGCAGCAAACTTTACTTTTTATATTGATGTCTAGTTATTCTAGAACCACTTATTAGAAATATATTTTACTTTCCAGTGCTGGCCTTGATTAGTTGTCAAATGCATAAATTGACCATGCATGTGTGGATCTA
This sequence comes from Mandrillus leucophaeus, assembly GCF_000951045.1. NCBI lineage: Eukaryota > Metazoa > Chordata > Mammalia > Primates > Cercopithecidae > Mandrillus > Mandrillus leucophaeus. The sequence goes on from NW_012101454.1 coordinate 1,131,809, forward strand.
TTTCTGGATTCTGGATTCTATGCCATTGTTCTTCTTGTCTTTCGTTATGCCAATATCACGCTGTCCCCATCACCATAGCTGTATAACATTAGTTCTCAACTGCAGGGTAATTTTGCCCTCCCAGTACATTAGGCAATAACTGCAGACATTTTTGGTTGTTGAATGGGAGGTGCTTTTCACACCTGTATGTAAAGGCCAGGGATGTTGTTAAATATCATGTAATACAGAGGACAGCTCTGACACACACATGCACACACACATGCACAAAATTATCCAGCTAAAATATCTGTGCTAAGGTTGAGATATTTCACTATATATTAAGTCTTAAAAATCAAGTAGTGTAAGTCTTTGTTTCTCTTTTCAATACAATTTTGTCTATTTAAGTAGCTTTTCCTTTTCCTTTGAATTTTAGAATCAACTTATCAGGACCTCGCACAGTGGCTCATGCCTGTAATCCCAGCACTTTGGGAGGCCAAGGTGGGTGGATCACCTGAGGTCAGGAGTTCAAGACCAGCCTGGCAAACATGATGAAACCCTGTTTCTACTAAAAAATACAAAAATTAGCTGGACGCTGGGGCATGCACCTGTAATCCCAGCTACTCAGGAGGCTAAGGCAAGAGAATTGCTTGAACCGGGAGGCAGAAGTTGCAGTGAGCTGAGATCGTGCCACTGCACTCCAGCCTGGGTGACAGAGCAAGACTCCATCTCAAAACAAAAAAAAGAATCAACTTATCAGGTTCTATAAAAATGTCTTTTGCTATTGTGATTAAGATTATAATTGGGAATTACATTAAATCTACAGATTAATTTGGAAAGATTTTATATGTTACCAATATTGAGTATTCCTATCCATAAACATGGTATATCTCTTCAACTTTTTAATGTAACATCTTTGTGAGAAAAAAAGTTTGTGAAAATTGGTATTTTATTTTATTTAGATGTTTTTAACAAAGTCACCAGTGAATCCATCTGATATAATACTTTTGTGTATGGTAAGGTTTCAAATTATACATTATAATTTTTAATACACTATAAGAATGATCAGATTTTGCTTTTCTCTTTGGTTTGGCTTTGTATCCCCCACCCCCAAATCTCATCTTATACTCTCATAATTCCCACATGTATGCAAGGGACCCAGTGGGAGATAATTGAATCATGGAAGTGAGTCTTTCCCATGTTATTCTTGTGATAGTGAATAAGCTCACGAGATCTGATGGTTTTAAAAACAGGAGTTTCCCTGCACAAGTGCTCTCTTTTTGCCTGCTGCCATCCATGTAAGATGTGACTTGTTCCTCCTTGCCTTCCACCAGGATTGTGAGGCCTCTCCAGCCACATGGAACTGTAAGCCCATTAAAACTCTTTCTTTTGTAAATTGTCCAGTTTGGGGTATCTCTTTATCAGCAGCATGAAAATGGACTGACACAGTAAATTGGTACCAGAAGTGGGGTGTTGCTGAAAAGATACCTGAAAATACGGAAGCAACTTTGGAACTGGGTAACAGGCAGAGGCTGGAACAGTTTGGAGGGCTCATAAGAGGACAGGAAAATGTGGGAAGGCTTGGAACTCCCTAGAGATTTGTTGAATGGCATTGACCAAAATGCTAAGATACGGACAATGAAATCCAGTCTGAGATGCCCTCAGATGGAGATGAAAAACTTGTTGGGAACTGGAGCAAAGGTGACTCTTGTTATGTTTTAGCAAAGAGAATGGCAGCATTTTTCCCCTGCCCTAGAGATCTGTGAAACTTTGAACTTGAGACAGATGATTTAAGGTATCTGGCAGAAGAAATTTCTAAGCAGTAAAGAATCCAACATGTGAGTTGGGTGCTGTTAAAGGCATTCAGTTTTAAAAGGGAAAAAGAGCATAAAAGTTTGGAAATGTGCAGCCTGACAATGTGATAAGAAAGAAAATCCCATTTTCTAAAGCTGCCTGCAGATATTTGCATAAGTAACAAGAAGCCAAATGTTAATCATCAAAACAATGGGGGAAATGTCTCCAGGGCATGTCAGAGACCTTTGCAGCAGCCCCTTTCATCACAGGTCAAAAAACCGAGGAGGAAAAAATGGTTTCATTGACTGGGCCCAGGGTCCCTCTGCTGTGTACAGTCTAAGGACTTGGTGGCCTGTGTCCCAGCTGCTCCAGCCATGACTAAAAGGGTCCAAGCTACAGCTTGGGCCATGGCTTCAGAGGGTGCAAGCCTCAAGTATTGGCATCTTCCACATGGTGTCGAACCTGTGAGAGGACAGAAGTCAAAAACTGGGGTTTGGGAACCTCCACCTAGGTTTTAGAAAATGTATGGAAACACCTGAATGTCCAGGCAGAAGTTTGCTGCAGGGGTGGGGCACTCATGGAGAACCTCTGCTAGACCAGTGCAGAAGGGAAATGTGGGGTGAGGGCACCCACACAGAGTCCCCACTGGGGCACTGCCTAGTGGAGCTGTCAGAAGAGGGCCCCATCCTCCAGACCCCAGAATGGAAGATCCACTGAGAGCTTGACCATGCAACTGGAAAAGCTGTAGACACTCAACACAAGCCTGTGAAGGCAGCTGGAAGGGAGGCTATACTCTGCAAAGCCAAAGAGACAGAGCTGCCCAAGACTGTGGGAATCTACCTCTTGCATCAGTGTGACCTGAGTGTGAGACATGGAGTCAGACGAGATCATTTTGGAGTTTTAAGATTTGACTGTCCAGCTGGATTTTGGATTTGCATGGGGCCTGTAGCCCCTTTGTTTTGGCCAATTTCTCCCATTCGGAATAGCTGTATTGACCCAATGCCTGTACCCCCATTGTATCTAGGAAGTAACTAACTCATTTTTGATTTTACAGGCTCATAGGCAGAAGGGACTTTCCTTGTCTCAGATGAGACTTCGGACTGTGGACTTTTGAGTTAATAATGAAATGAGTTAAGACTTTGGGGGACTGTTGGGAAGGCATGATTGGTTTAGAAACATGAAGACATGAAATTTGGCATGGGCCAGGGGCAGAATGATATGGTTTGGATTTGTGTCTGCACCCAAATCTCATTTTTTAGCTCCCATAATGCTCATGTGTTATGGAAGGGACCTGGTGGGAGATAATTACATTATGGTGGCAGGTCTTTCCCATGCTATTCCAAGATCTGATGGTCTTAAAAATAGGAGTTTCCCTGCACAAGCTCTCTCTCTTTGCCTGCTGCCGTCCATGTAGAATATGACTTGTTCCTCTTTGCCTTCAATTATCGTTGTGAGGCCTCCCTAGCCATGTGGAACTGTAAGTCCATTGTCTATTAAACCTCTTTCTTTTGTAAATTGCCCAGTTTGGGGTATGTCTTGATCAGCAGCATGAAAACAGACTAAAACAAGTCAGTTTTGCAAAGTTGTGTTTTACAAGAAATTCTTCCATTTCATTTAAGTTATTTAATGTATTCATTCAAGTTGTTATTCATGGTCTTTTTTTTACCTTTTTTGATGTCTGTAGCATCTGTAATAGTACTTTATTATAACTAATATTGGCAATTAGTGTCTTCTCTTTTTTGTCTAGCTAGAGATAATTTACTAATCTTCTCAACTTTTAGTTTTGTTAATATTCCTGTTCTCTATTGCATTGATCTTGCTCTGATCTTTATTATTTCTTTCTTCTACATATTTCAGGCTTAATTTTTTCTTCTTCAGTTTTGGAATAGTAGCTGCTTAAAGAATTGATTGTAAACTTTCCTTGTTTTCTAATACAATCACTTAAAGCTATAAATTTTTCTCTAAACTCTGTTTTGTCTGCATTCTGAATATTATGATATGTTTTCTTTTCAATATCATTTAGTTTGAAACATTTTTAAATTTCTCTAGTGCTTTCTTTTTTGATTCATATGTTATTTTTAAGTATATTTTTAGTTTCCAAATACTGTAGATTTTCCTTTGTATTCTGTTATTTTAAAAGTAACTTTATTGAAGTACAATTTGCATATTATAAAAATTATCCTTTTAAGTGTATAATTCTTTAGGAAACTTCAAAGTTGTGCAATTCTTACCATAATCTAGTTTAAAAATATTTTACCCTGTTTATCAGTTGGATAATTTCTACTGATGTGTCTTCAATTTTACTAACCCAATAATTCATCTTCCAACTGCTATGAAACTCATAGTTTTTTCTACTTATTAGCCTTTATATTTCTAGAATTCTACTTGGTTTTTCTTTACAGTTTCTACTTATCTGTTGATAGTTCCCATTTATTTATTCTTTGTGACTATCTTTATGTTCTTAAGCATATTCACATAATGTATATGTAACATAACATTATATATATATTTATGTAATAACATCATTGTCTGCTAATTTTAACAGGTAAGTCATCTTGATAACCCATTTATTATCTACTTTTTCTCTTGTCAGTGGTTATATTTTCATGTTTCTTCTCATTTCTATTATTTATACATTAATTAATGTATTTAAAATGTATTTGCATGTGTTCATTTTATGTTTGTATGAGAAGTATAATTTTACCTTTACAAAAGTTATCTTCTAACTCTATCAAAACCTTAAGTCTTAAACATAACTCAGTTTGCCAATGAAAATTTGCTTTTAATATTGCTACCACTGAAATGTGGATCACTACTTAGGGTTCCTTAAATTTAGCTGAAGGCTCCCAGGTTGTAGATTAAGTTTAAAACCCTCACAAACATCACATACAAATGCATCACATACCAAAATATTTTGAAGTAAACTACTACACAGACTTTACCAGATAGATCAGCAAAGACTTTTAACAGAAGGGCATAAAGAAAGGTTAAGCTTATGGGAGATAATTGAGGATCATTTTCAATCATTGTCTGGTTGAAGATACAAACATGGTCTGTTTGTTTTAGTATCAAAACACTCTTAATTTCAATATATCAACATAGAAGAAACCATATTATATAGCTATCTCACAAGACCCATGGCTATTAATCATCTTTTTGGCAACTATCCATCAAAAGTGTAGCATCTTGTTATTTTGAATTATGTGCATTAGTTTGTCAAGGTTATAGCACAACTATTTCATTTAGCATGATGACACAAGTGAAGTATGTAGTCATATAATGCTATTTTCCTTGTAATCACAGTGTTAAACCGTCTTCGTGATTTACCCACAGCCAACTGAACGATGCATTTTCGAAGACTTTGCTTTACAAAATCAAAAAATCACAATGGTTTCCAATTTTTTTTTTTTAATCTTCCCCAATTTAAATCTTTCAATTTAAAAGTAAACTTTACTGTCGAAGATGCAAACTTGGGGGGGGCAGAAAGATCACACACACGGCTGCCACTTCACACCTGAAGGGTGACATGGCGGCGGGGCAGAGGCGCTCCTCACTTCCCAGACAGTGGGGCTGCCGGGCAGAGGGGCTCCCACTTCCCAGACGGTGCGGCAGAGACGCCCCTCACTTCCCTGACAGTGAGGTGGCCGGGCGGATGCGCTCCTCACTTCCCTGACGGTGAGGCGGCCGGGGCGGAGGCGCTCCTCACTTCCAAGAAGGTTGGGTAGCTGGGTAGAGGCGGTCCTCACTTCCCAGACAGTTCCGCAGCTGGGCAGAGGGGGTCATCACTTCCCAGAAGGTGTGGCAGCCGGGCAGAGGCCCTCCTCGCTTCCCAGTGAGGCAGCCAGGCAGAGGCACTCCTCACCTCCCAGACAGTGTGGCGGCCAGCAGAGGCGCTCCTCACTTCCCAGATGGTGCAGGGTCTGGACAGAGGTGCTCCTCACTTCCCAGACAATGAGGCGGGCCTGCCAAAGGCACTCCTCATTTCCCAGAGGCTGGTGCGGCCAGAGGTGCTCCTCGCTTCCCAGATGTTGGGGCGGCCAATCAGAGGCGCTAGTCGCTTCCCAGACCCTAGGGCCTCCGGGCAGAGGTGCTCCTCACTTCCCAGGCGGTGGGGTGACTGGGCAGAGGTGCTCGTCACTTCCCAGAGGTGGGGTGGCCGGGCAGAGGTGCTCCTCACTTCCCAGGCGGTGGGGTGACTGGGCAGAGGTGCTCGTCACTTCCCAGAGGTGGGGTGGCCGGGCAGAGGTGCTCCTCACTTCCCAGAGGTGGGGTGGCCGGGCAGAGGTGCTCCTCACTTCCCAGGCGGTGGGGCGGCCGAGCAGAGGTGCTCCTCACTTCCCAGAGATGGGGTGGCAGGGCAGAGGTACTCCTCACTTCCCAGGCGGTGGGGCCGCTGGGAGAGGCACTCCTCACTTCCCAGGCGGTGGGGCGGCCGGGCAGAGGCGTTCCTCACTTCCCAGACCGTGGGGCGGTCGGGCCAAATGTATTTTTATATGTAACTATTTGTTCAGTTTATTTTCAGCAAAGTAGACTAAACAGTCTTGTCAATTATAGACTAGTTTAAACAATCTAGTCAATTATCTAGGGCCAGGAAAATGAGGATGAGAACTGCTAAAACCATCTGTTAATGTCCACAAACACCCTGAAATCCAGAAACAGTCTTTTTGTCCCAAATCAGAACTAAGAATATATTCCTTGTCCTAAAATAAAGAAGTAAAAGAAGCAGCAAATGTATTCATTGTAATCTACCTATACCAGGTACAAAATAAAAGCAAAGTATTTGGACAGTCTCATAATTTTCCTTTCTTATGAGAGCCAAAATAAAATAGTAAAATTAATTTAAAAGGCAACCTTAGCTAAAACCTGAATGCAGTACTTTGTTTTTTAAATCCTTCAAAAATTGGAGAAAATAAAATAAACTACCATTGGGCTGGATGAAATAAATTTGAGAATAAGTACATATCTCTGAGACTTACTCTAAATCCGTAATTGAACTAATGAACTAAATTGAAATAAGTCAATCAAAGAAGGCTAGCCCAGTGATGCTAGTGTCTCATGAAATCAATGATTATCAATGTAGTTGATGTTCTCCTAAGGCCCAGTTTTAAAAATACATCAATAGGCTGAGTGCAATGGCTCATGCCTGTAATTTCAGCAGTTTGGGAGGTTGAGACTGGTGAATCACTTAATTCCAGGAGTTCAACACCAGCCTGGGAAACATGATGAAATCCTGTCTTTACAAAAAATACAAAAATTAGCCAGGCATGGGGGCGTGCGCCTGTAGTCCCAGCTACTCGGGAGGGTGTGAGAGGATCACTTGAGCCCAGGAGTTTGAGGCTGCAGTGAGCTGTGATTGTGCCACTGCACTCAAGCCTGGGTGACAGAGAACCTGTCTAAAAAAAAAAAGACACCTTAATAAGCAAATCCCATATACTTAGAAAACTAAGACTTTCAAGAGCTCAGCTTATCATTTGCCCATTTGTAAGTATTAGAAGAGGGGTAACAAAAAGTGTGTTTCACAATCATCTTGCCCAAACAGATTCCTGCTGAATTTGTCTTCTGTTTAGAAAGACCAAGAGAGTGGCTGAGCGCAGTGGCTCATGCCTGTAATGCCAGCACTTTGGGAGGTTGACGCAGGCAGATCACCTGAGGTCAGGAGTTTGAGACCAGCCTGGACAACATGGTGAAACCCCTTCTCTTCTAAAACTACAAAAATTAGCCAGGCATGATGGCATGTGCCTATAATCCCAGCTACTCAGGAGGCTGAGGCAGGAGAATCACTTGAACCAAGGAGGCAGAGGTTGCAGTGAGCCAAAATTGTGCCACTGCATTCCAGCCTGGGCAATAGTGTAAGACTCTGTCTCAAAAAAAAAAAAAAAAAAAAAAAAAAAAGAAATTCCCCGTGGAAACTACACAGCCCAGACCTGGCATATATACCTAGCTATCTATAACTGTAGCTTAGGGCCTCAAAGCATTGGTAATCAGATTGATTGCTTTGACATCTGACAAAGGCAAACTAACAAGGCAATTAAATTAGAAGGCTGGCTATTTTCACCAATTTATCAGGGACTTAGGAGGTGGCTGAAAGCTCTCAAGGAGCTTTGTAGAACCTCTTATACGGTGGCAGATGTGGGGGAACATGAGCAACAGCTGAACAACTTGGCAGGGAGCTTCCTTTCAACTTCCTTCTTCATGGAATGGCAAAGAGTTTGCTGTGAAAGAACAAAATCAGTGCTTTTCCTTCCCCCAATACAAGCATTATTTGGAGCTTATAACATTTGTCTTTATTTACTTTTCCCTAAAAAAAAAATAAAATAAAGTAAAATAAAGTTGAAATGTCCTTTTAGATATTCTGTTAAAACTACAACCATAGTAACAAAATATCCTGCCTTTCAATAGCATACAGCCATCAGGCAACCAGTAAATATAGTATTAATATTTAGCAGATCTGTTTGTAGGGTTGTCAGACTAAGCAAATAAAAATATACGATGCTCAGTGTAAAGTGAATTTCAGATAAACAACATCTTTTACATAAATGCATCCATGCAATATTTGCTTGACTAAAAGAATCATTCTGAGCCCTGACTTTGCCAACTTCTATGCAACTTAGGAAACTTAGGTATGGAAAACCAAGCTTTATCTTAGTAAGAATAGCCTCCAGTTCTAGGCCTGAGTAAAAAGAGGGCTTATACGCCTCATTCTCCAGGGGAAATAGAAAGTAGCTTCTTGGGGAAAAGATTGCCTAGCCTATTGGTAACAAGTCAGAAAAACCATATTTGGTCACTCACTCCTCAGAGAGTAGAGCCTCTATAGCATTTCACTTCCAAAGCCTAAAACTGAAGTGGAAATTGAGAGGAGAGAGGCCTTTTAGGGCAGTAGTCTTCAAATATTTTTATTAATGTGCTCTCTAAAAGAATGTTTTAAAATGATATACTCCCTTGAATATTTTTAAATGATGCCTTAAATTGTATAAAAATTTTAAGCATTTTCACTGAAAATGTATCCTTTATAGTATACATGCCATACACACACACACACAGAAACATTATATATATTACAGTTTATAACCTAGCTTATTGAAGATTTTTACTAAAATTGGCTTATGGAGCATATAAATTTCAAATAACTATTACATCAAAAAGACTAAATTTTAAAATATTAGAATTTTTTTCTAAATATCAGAATTTCATATTTTAGTGTTTGTAACACTATGCGTGATTTTTTCCATCAACTTTGATGTATTTTATAAATTTTTTTTAGAAGTTTTTAAACTAACGCATAATAATTGTACATATTTATGGCATGTATAGTAATTTTTCCATACATATAATGTATAGTGATCAGATGATGGTAATTAGCATATCCATCGTCTCAAACATGTATCATTTCTTTGTGTTGGAGACATTCAATATCCTCCTTGATAGAGTTTGAATATTTGTCCCCTCCAAATCTTATGTTAAAATGTGATCCCCAGTGTTGGGTGGGGGCCTGGTAGGAAGTGTTTTGGTCATGGGGGAGACTCCTTCATGAATGACTTGGTGCCCTGCCCATGATAATAAGTTGCCACAAGATCTGGTTGTTAAAAAAGGTCTGGGACCCCCACCACCACCTCTCTTGCTCCCCATCTCTTGCTCCCTCTCTCACCATGTGATATGCTGTTGACATGATTGTAAGCTCCCTGAGGCCTCACCAGAAGCCAAGCAGATGCTGGTGCCACGCTTGTACAGCCTGTGGAACCGTGAGCCAAATAAACCACTTTCTTTTATACATTATGCAGCCTCGGGTATTTCTTTATAGCGATGCAAAATGGGCTAACACATTCCTTCTAGCTATTTGAAACTTTATGCTAACTATGGTCTTCCTACAGTGTTATAGAACACCAGTCCTATTTCTCCTATCTTTAATTCTGTATCCTCTAATGTCTTCCCCATCCTTCTCTTCTCCCTGCCCTTCCTAGACTCTAATATCCTCTGTTTCACTTTTCACTTTTATGAAATCAACTTTTGTTAGTTTCCACGTAGGAATGAAAACATAAGGTGTTTATCTTTCTCTTCCTGACTCATTTTACTTAATATCCTCCAATTCCATCTGTGTTGTTGCCAATGACAGGATTTCATTCTTTTTCATGGCAGAATAATGTTCCATGGTGTTTTTACAGCACGTCTTCATCTATTCATCTGTTATTAGACAACTAGGTTGATTTCATATCTTGGCTATTATGAATCATGTTAAAGTAAACATGGAGGTGCAGATGTCTCTTTGATATATTGATTTCCTTTCATTTGGATTAATGCCCAGTAGTAAGATTCCTGGATCATATGGTAGTTCTATTTGTAGTTTTTTGAGAAACCTCCATATTGTTCTCCATAAATATACTTTTGTTGAAACCTCAGAGCTTCATATTTAATTCATTCTATTTGTAAGTATCTTGCATATTACCTAATTGGCAAAAACAGTCCCCATTATTATAATCCAAATCAGAAAAAAAATATTCTTAAAACATTCAAATATACCTGAGATCAGGCCACTGGACTCCAGCCTGGGTGACAGAGTGAGACTGTCTCAAAAAAAAAAAAAAAAAAATCTAATATACATGTTATTGCGGGTCTTGGTGACAACCATTTCTGAAGTATAAATCTTAAATAAATAGAAGGAGAAGGAAGAACTTTCATGAAATCTTGCCGCGTTTGTCTTCTAGATGAAATGAAGCATCATTCTATTCATGTTTCTTAATATTTATTACCGAGGTGCATCGCCCTTTTTATATTTCTTACCTATTGCCCCTTTTGCTTTTTGCTCAAGGCCCATCTTTTAGGAGCTAGTACTTTTCAAACTGAACCCTTATTATTACTTGCCATATGGCCCTCTCCTCCGTGTTTTTAATCTGGAACCCTGCACCATGGTAAGATTTAGGATGAGTGGTGTTTGGAGTTACAGTGATGATCACACTGTTGAATACAATGTTTGCAGATGGGATTGAATTATAAAACAAGGGGTTAGTCCAAGAAGGAGCTCCCAATAGATCAGGCACACGAGTGACAAGATTTCATGAAAGTTCTTCCTCTAGCACCTCAAGCACTAAAACTGCAAGGTACACTGAATTGCTGAAGACATCAACTGGAGTAAAAGAAATCTTAAATGTTTATCTTAAAGAGATCTAAAGTGGCTAAGAGGCTAACACCAGTGCCTGGCAAGTATTGATGCTCACTAAATGTTAAATAAATCCCCCAAAACTGTTGATGAACTAGATGCCTGAAAGAAAGGCAAAACAAGGAAATATTGGACTACACCAGCAGAGGATAGTGTAGTCAATAGGGACTCTACAATGACTGTCACCAGGAGATGAAATGAGATGGTAGAGGTGGGATATCACCATAAGAGCAAAGGGACCTGGGTGGTAGAGGTCAGTGCAGCTGGCTAATTGAGTACCAGTCTGGAACATACTGAAGATTTTTTATCCTGTGAATGAAATATTGAAAAAATAGACTGTTGTTATTATATCTACTGAACATTTCCAACTTTTTTTTTTGAGACACAGTCTCACTCTGTTTCCCAGGATAGAGTGCAGTGGTGTGATCTCGGCTCACTGCAGCCTTGGCCTCCCAAGCTCAGGTGCTCCTCCCACCTCAACCCCACAAGTAGCTGGGATTACAGGTGCAAGCCAGCATTCCTGGCATTTTTTTTGTGTGTATTTTTGTATATGTATTTTTTGTAAAGACATGGGATTTTGCCATATTGTCCAGGCCGTGAATCTTTCTAACTTTTAATAAAACTTCATTCAAACTTTGTAAGCAATGTTTTTGCAAGGCAGGTCATTAATGACAGAACAATTCTATCAATGGAAACACTGATATCAAAGTGATTTTTCTAAGGTTCTCTGTGGATTTCAAATCAAATGATTGACTTTAATTTCTCAAGTGGTTTATATTAGTTCATTCTCGCATTACTATAAAGAACTACCTGAGAGTGGGGTAATTTATAAAGAAAAGAGGTTTAATTAACTCACAGTTCCGTGGGTTGTACAGGAAGCATGGCTGGGGAGGCCTCAGGAAACCAACATTCATGGCAGAAAGCAAAGGGGAAGCAGGCATGTTTTACATGGCTGGAGAAGGAGGAAGAGAGAGAGGGGAAGGGTGCCACACACTTTTAAACAACCAGATCTTGTGAGAACTCATTCACTAGCATGAGAACAGCAATGGGGAGGTCTGCCCCCATGATCCCATGATCCAATCACCTCCAATTAGGCCCCTCCTCCAACATTGGGAATTACAATTTGACATGAGATTTGGGTGGGGGCACAAATCCAAACCATATCACGGTTGGTAATTTTTCTTACTTGTATCTTATCTTTCTAACCAGAATCTACACTATTATACTCTTTGTTTGTTTGTTTGTTTGAGTCAGAGTTTCACTCTTGTTGCCCAGGCTAGAGTGCAATGGTGTGATCTCAGCTCACTGCAACCTCTGCCTCCCGAGTTCAAGCAATTCTGCCTCAGACTCTCAAGTAGCTGGGATTACAGGCACCCGCCACCACATCTGGCTAATTTGTTGTATTTTTAGTAGAGACGGGTTGGCCAGGCTGGTCTCGAACTCTTGACCTCAAGTGATCCACCTGCCTTGGCCTCCCAAAGTGCTGAGATTACAGGCATAAGCCACCATGCCCGGTCAGGAAATTACACTCTTTTGTATCCACTATGATATCAACTTGGTTCTTCACATTCCAGGCAAATGTAACATAACTATATATGAATACACAGACATACATACACTACTTCTCATCTGCCTACCTTTCAACTAGATGCACAAATTATCTCCTTCATTTCATCATTTTTCAAACATTTCCCCAACATGGTCCTGTAGGGCAAAATCAGGAGAGCATTAAGGTTGGGTAAAGATGGGTGTTACCTGTCTGCTTTGGGTTGAAGTATAACAGTATGATAGTAAATGATACCCTGAATCCTGAATCATTCCTGAAGTCTCTTTTGTTTTGAGATACCAGCGTTATATTTTTTAGCATTTGTGAGGATAATAAGTTGACTTCATTTGTGAGATAAAAGGAGAAAAACTAAACAAATGCTTCAAGAGAGATATTTAATCAATAGATTCACAAAAACTAACATTATAATAAAACTGTACAAATATTTAGCTAAATTGCAAAACTGTTATGATGTTCCCTGCATGCAATTTGGCATGATAACAAACCACAAGAAAAACCATGTCTTTGTGAACAAATGAACATCAAATGAGTAAGACTATACAAGGTTATCTGCTAGCTCTAACACAATTATTTACTTGAATTTTTCATGAAGTCTGTTTAATTAAATATGCTTGATATCTTGGGTTGCCTATCATCTTTTTTTAGGGTTATGAATGTTTCATATTTGATAGCTATGTACAGCATGTTAAGCTTTTCTGAAAATAAGGCTCAGAAGAGTATTTTGACTGTTTATGAATGATTGGTTTTATTGTGAGTACTGTGAGACCATTTGACAAATGTTCTTCTGTCCAGTCACCTTTATCACCTAAACTATTTTAGAGGAAGAAATGGGACCTCCATAAACTGTGGGATCACAGAAACCTAGTAACTTAATAATATATATTGAATGTAATTTACTGTATATACTGATATAGGGCTTAGAAGGACAGAGAAAAAAATGTTATATAGAATGTTTGTGTTCTAACAGCAATATGATGATATTGAAAGTCAAGAAGTAATGATTCTGCTGCTTTTTTTTTTTTTCAGCTTCTCATTATCATTATGTACATAGCCACAGTAAACCTAGGAAATCTTTTACCCTCACTGTGATCAATTTTTTATTTGGAACCCTGGTTATTTGTATCATGTTGAGCCAATCACTTTCTTTGTTCTTTCACTTGGCCTTTAATTGATATGTGCTGCCATGCAACAGGTATTTTTAAGTTTTTTTCTTTTATTGTCCTTGACAGCTTAAATTATTCTTAAAACAAGATGGGGCATATAAACTTACATGTGTATGAAGCATAAGAATCTTACCATTTCTCTTTTCCGGTTCCCTTACAGCCAGTTATATTTTGTTAGAATTTTCTAAAACTTAGTAAATACCAATTTGGGCATATTGGCTTTGTGCACATTAATGCCTTGTATATTTCATTCAGTTTCTTTACAAAATAAATATTGAGAATCTACCATGCTTACTCATTTAGCATCCTGAAGGATGGAAACAACTATAATTTTTTTTTTTTTTTTTTTTTTTGAGATGGAGTCTCACTCTCTTGCCCAGGCTGCAGTGCAGTGGAGCGATTTCAGCTCACTGCAACCCCCACCTCCCAAGTTCAAGCGATTCTCATGCCTCAGCCTCCCAAGTCACAAGCAGCTCGTTTTTGTATTTCTGGTATGGACAGGGTTTTGCCACGTTGGCCGGTCTTGAACTGACCTCAGGTGATCCACTCACCTTGGCCTCCCAAAGTGCTGGGATCACAGGTGTGAGCCACTGTACCTGGCCTACAAGTATGAGATTTTAAAATCTGGTTAGGAAGAGAGATTATATAAGAAAAAGTCACTAATCTATATTAAATAAACAATGAGGGTCGCAGACAATGCTATAAGAATACAAAGGGTAATCAGTGGTTGCTCAATTAATCAGGGAACGCTTTATTTTTCTTATTGAACTTCAGAGTAATGTCATTTTAATTGTCATATAACTTTTTATTTTTTATTATAAAAAATATAACTTTCTTTTTCACCTTCCACTATCTGACCAAGGATAATTGTCATCATTATTAAGTTCAATAAATTTCTGAGTCATTGGCCTAGTATTGAAGTATAATTTTCAAAACTTTTTAAAGTAATTCTCACACAAATATAGATATTTGTCATAGCTATATTGTCATTAACAAGGGAGCCAGTAAGATGATAAAGCTCCTTCAAAGACCATTTTGAGAAACTGTTTACTTATAGGCATTTTGGAGGCCGGTGTGGTGAGTGGGATGTTAAATACAAACTGCTCAATGTCCTACAGGACAGTTAAACCATATCCTCTGTAGATGCCATTTCTATCAAACAAAAATCTATAAGTTAGCATGTTATTCACAGTACCTGGACTCTAATCAGATAGTAATATAGCAAAGTTAGTCACAAGTACATTCACTTTATAAAATAATCCCTGGGTGGGCCTTGTATACTATATTCTATATTATATTGGATAGTCATACTGTTTCATTCTGATATCCAAGTTTTGGATAATTTTTTTTAAACACTAGTTTATCCTCTTGGTTGCTATAAGTAAATCACACAATTTCTTGACCTCATTTTTCTTGCTAACTATTAAAAGAAATTCAAGGTTTATTTTTCTCACAATGGGGTTAATGAACTAATGTGCAAACAGTCTTGAAAAGGTAACATACTTTGTAATTACTAATTATTACTGCTGTTCCACTCAATATTCTTCAAGAAATATTTACATTTTACATGGGATTATATATCTTTTTCTCTAGAGGTTTCTAGAGGTTAGGATCTGGCTCTTATTTGAATTGTAGGTACTTTTGTACATTCTGATTCATGCTAGGCATCAAATAAATGTTTGCTAAATAAATGTCTGATCTTTATTAATAAGGAGTACATGGTGTTCAAACCCACATACTAATGACTTTTTAAAAATTATGACCATGAATGTAATGGTTTTCCTCCTTAAAAGATCATCTGTGTTCTTTATTCCTAGGCCTTCTTTGTAAAAACACTAAGCCCTGAGAAGCATTTTCAATTGAGGAGTCACACATATCTTTGGTGGTAAAGTAGGTGTGTTAACTCTTTTTTATTAAAAGCTTTTTGATATATTTTATTCATCAAATGTAAATAATTATCAATCCACCTATATTTTTCATTAGCCATTTATGGCAACTAGGAAATAAATACCTTTCACAATTAAGAATCAAATTATTAATCTTTTATTTCTCAAGTATGTCTAAATTGATGAAGCTGACTGAAGAATGTAAGCTTAGAGAAGCCATCTCTTGAATAACATTTAGACCTAAGACTCAGTTGCAGCCAGAGCAGTTCCTTTTCCTATTGCTGGAGGAAAGTGATCCTTCAGGAGAAAGGGACCTCCATTCACCCATCAACATATTGTAATTACTCATTGTGTCCTGGGGATCAGCAGCATAGAGAACATGTTGTGATTTTTTCCCTTTAATTTGGTCTTGAGCTCTGTCTCTGGAGAATGGCTGTAAATTGTACCCCTGCCCGGACAGCATGGGTTGATCTTTACAGTGAACCTTTCACAGAATGCCTTTTTTTTTTTTTTTTTTTTTTTTGGAGACAGAGTCTCGCTCTGTCCCCAGGCTGGAGTATAGTGGTGCGATCTCGGCTCACTGGAACCTCTGCCTCTTGGGTTCAAGCGACTCTCCTGCTTCAGCCTCCCAAGCTGGGACTACAGGCATGCACCACCACACCTAGCTAATTTTTGTATTTTTAGTAGAGACAGGGTTTCACCATGTTGACCAGGATGGTCTCGATCTGACCTCATGATCCAACCGCGTCGGCCTCCCAAAATGCTGGAATTACAGGTGTGAACCACCGCACCAGACCCACAGGATACTTCTTTGTCCTGGTGAATGGCCTGATGTCCAAGTGTCCAACATGTGACCAAGTACCCCTTTCACAGGAACTTGTTTATACTGGCAGACACCCTTGTGACTCTTGTCTGACCTGTGTCCAGTTTATTCTAATCAAGATAGCCACTCTCTAGGAGAGTTGGGCTTGGATACGTTAGTCAAGTAAGACACAGAGGAGGCAGCACAATAGAACACACAAAATAACAGAAGCAGAATATAGCATGCCTCCCTGGGCCAACAGAAAGCAGGCAGGGAGCAGGAGGGGCCCAAAGCTTGTATTGGAGTCTAAAGGTGCTACCCAAGCTGCTGGCTCAAGGGGAATTCTAATTGGTGAATTTAACACAAGCAGGCATTGGCTCCATGGAGTCACACTGTGACAGAGGTGGTCACCGTGGCATATCTGCACAGTCCACGCAGGGTGTGAAGTCTGTGGGGCAAGTATAGTCAGTTTTATCTAGCTGTACCACAAAGACGTGGTCACCAGGAGGTGGTTACAAAAGGCAGACATCTGGATCCATCAGTCTGAGGAACTAGGAAAAAGAAGAAAACCAGAAACTAGATCAAGGGTGATGAAGTCCTGCTTTTGGTATGAGAAAGTCCAACTTATACTCAAAACAGATACTGAGGCAACATAAAGCTATAATAATTCACTACACAGCAACTGGAAGCTTAATAAAAATGTAGCACCCCAGACCTCACTCCAGCCCTACTAGATCAGAATCTACTTTTTTATTTTAATGCCAGGAGATTCATCATGTACATTGACATTTGAGAAATATTGGTCCAGCTCCTAGATTATGTTATGCTACTAGTCCATGGACAATACTCCTGAATAACAGGGTCAGAGAAAAGAGCAAAAGGCCATGAGTCAACAGTCTTATGTCTGGATATGATTCTGCCATTGTACATTGTATTATCTTGGAGAAGTAACTTAGTACACATAGGCCTCAGTTTCCTCATTTGTAAAATATGGAGGTCAAATTTTATTATTTTTAAGATCCTTTCTAGTCTTTCTCTATGAAAGCATTAACATCTTTTTTTCTGATTTATTGACTTGAATTTAAAACAACAAAAGTAACTCTGTAGACCTTCATAGCTGTGGTGTTTTTTTAATTCAAATATCATTAAGACTGTTTATGTGACATAAGTTGTGTAATATTTTCACTGTTGCTAGAGATGGCATTACATAAAAAGAAAAGGCACTGAGCTAGGACTGAGTTTAAATTCTGCTTGTGCCACTTGCTGGGTTTAAAAGATCACACATGATTAACTTTCAGAGATATGTATGAACTTCATAAAACTTAAAATCTGACAGGCACCGGACTTACAAATCCCAAATGCCTATATGTCTGATTCCTACAAAATGTTAACATTCTCCCACTGATAAGATATAGGAATAGGTGCAATAAAAGTTCATTTTATAATAATCATTTTATGGATACCAGATATAAAAAGAAAGGCAAAAACATGTTATAGAAAACCATACTGAAGGCAAACCCAGAATGTGTGTCTTAGACAGCTCATGCTGCCATAAAAAAATGCCACAGACTAGGTGGCCTAAACAATAGAAATTTATTTCTCACAGTTCTAGAAGTTGGGAAGTTCAAGATCAGGATGCCAGAATGGCCTGGTTCTGACGAAGGCCCTCTTCCTGGCTTGCAGACAGCCTGCCTTTTGCTATATCTTTGCAGGATGGAGTGAGGATGCTCTAGTGTGTCTTCCTCTTATTCTAAGGGAACTAATCATATAATGGTGGCATTACCTGCATGATCTCATCTAAACCTAATTACCTCCCAAAGCCTCCACCTCGTAATACCATCACATTGGGGGTTACAGCTTCAACATATGAATGAATTTGAGGGAGACACAGGCATGCAGTCCATGCAGTGGGTAGTAAAACCCAATCCTCAGAACTTGGGCAAAGGATGAGAGAAGGAGGGCCATGCGTATTCCTCTGAGTTTTCTGTATTGTCTGAAAATACAGAAAACGTTCTATGCTTTCAAAGTTAGCAGGCTGCTGTGATACATTTCAATGACAGATTTTTCATTTAGTTCATTTGGGTGTGACTTCTAGGAATATGCATTTTTATCAGTCATTCCAACTGATTCTGACTCAATCTCTGGACTACACTTTGAGAAACACTGAGGCCAAGTGTGGTGGCTTACACGTATAATTCTACCATTTTGGGAGACCAAGGTTGGAGGATCACTTGAGCCCAGGAGTTGGAGACCAGCCTAGGCAATATAGTGAGACCTCATCTCTATTTTTAAAAATAAAAAATAAAAGATACTTTTTAAAACGAGGGAGAAACACTGGATTAGACAATCTGTGAGGTCATTTAAATATCCAAAATGCTGATTTTAAAAGTCTAAGAATTCATTAGAATTCCATCTGATTTACATGTCTAGTAGTGCATAGTATCAAAGAAAAACAGCACTACCTGTGAGTTATCATGATTACATGAGAAAGATTAATATATAACATTTAGGGCCAGGCATGATGGCTCACCCCTGTAATCCCAGCACTTTGGGAGGTGGAGGCGGGTGGATCACCTGAGGTCACGAGTTCAAGGCCAGCCTGGCCAAATGGTGAAACCCCATCTCTACTAAAAATACAAAAAGTAGCTGGGTGTGGTGGCAGGTGCCTGTAATCCCAGCTACTCGGGAGGCTGAGGCAGGAGAATCGCTTGAGCCCAGGAGGTGGAGGTTGTACTGAGCTGAGATTGCACCATTGCACTCCAGTCTGGGCAACAGAGCAAGACTCTGTCTCAAAAAAAAAATATATATATATATATATATAAAAATATAAATATATATATATATATAACATTTAGGATTTTTTAAAAAAACTGAAATAACTTAAGATCTCTTTTTATTCTTTGTTCAGCACAATAAATTTATTTTGCCTAGGGAAAAGTAGGTATGAAATATTAATAGATCCTTGTTTTTATATTTTCCCCTTTTTTTCTTATTTTTCTTATTTATTCATACAGTCTCTGGGATAATAAAAATACAGCTTCACCTATTTCCTGCATGAGCAGTATCACTGGTAAATATTCATGTGTACCTTTACATACTAGTCTTTTTTTTTTTACATTTTTTAATTCGATTTTATAAAGCAGTCTTGGCCACAGTGTAAGTAGTTTAGTTCAAATTGCTTCTAATTAGAGTATGAGCCTCATTTGCTTTCTTATAATACCCTTAAGCTGTTCAGTTCCATTAGTGTTTTAAAAGAATGGGCCAACATAGTGGAAAAAAATCAGAGCATCTGACTTCTATAATCTTGTACAGTCTGTAAAGCTACTTTGCTTCTCAAATAAGAAGAGCTTTTTTGTTTATTTGTATTTCATTCTACTTTTCTGGGAATATGTGCCAACCATTAATAATTTACAAGACACATAGGCTGGATCAATAGACCAATATGTACTCAGTGATCGTCTTCCTTTTGCTCTGCTTCTTAATACAACAAGAAATAAGATTTCTTGGAGTAGTAGTTGCCACCTCTATTATCAAGAGCTCTTGGCCAATTTCCAGGTCAAGGTCTATTAAATGAAATTTCTGAGAAGCCAGACAATTTAAATACCCTGGAGTTAAATTAAGAAGCTCTGTTCGAGTAGGCATCAGCAAAGGTGATAGTGCTTCTACAATTTTATTAACAATTTATGAATTCTCAGCAAATGTTGATGAGTTAATTCAATCACCATGGTTAAAACAAATGGTGCTTAGATTCTGCTAGTTTTTCTTCTTCACAAAATTTAATTTGCCTTTTTTGATGAAAGATATTAAGGAGAAAAAAAGGACTTTGGAATTTAATTGGGATAGTTGGTTGGCATCCCAGGCTCACTATTAATAACTTTAGGGAGATTATGTAACCTCTCTGAGAATCTGTTTTGTTTTTTGTTTTCCACAAAGTGGTAAAATACAGTGTAACTCATAGAAGTGTTGCAGAAATTGACGAGAGCTGATGTAACATACTTAGTACAGTGCCTAGTATCTGCATTATCCTTAATAAATGGTAGTTATTATTTAGCAGGAAGCCAACTAGTGATGTTGGTGAACCTCCATGCCTCTCATTCCTCACTCCCTCCTTATCCCTTTTATTGTTTCTCTCCAAATTACAGCAGGTGCTTCCATATCATCTCATTCCCCGCCTACCCAGGCCACTATCACTTCCACACCCAAATCTTCTCCCAGGTATCTGATAACCACGTGACCTGGGGTCCAGTATTTCCACATTTCCTGGCCTTGCTCTTCCTGTTGGGTAATATTTTCTTAGAATGTCCTGATTCTGGCCGGGCGCAGTGGCTCACGCCTGTAATCCCAACACTTTGGGAGGCTGAGGTGGGTGGATCACGAGGTTGGGAGATGGAGACCATCCTGACTAACACGGTGAAACCCCATCTCTACTAAAAATACAAAAATTAGCCGGGCATGGTGGCACGTGCCTGTAGTCCCAGCTACTCAGGAGGCTGAGGCAGGATAATCACTCGAACCTGGGAAGCAGAGGTTGCACTAATAATAAAATAAAAATAATAAAAATTAAAACAAAAATAAAGACCTTACAATATGTGTTAAAAGTTTAGTCACAAGTAAAACATAGTAATATAAATGCACTGGTTTATAAGAAGATGGTTGGATCCCGATATGGTTTGGATCTGTGTCCCTACCAAATCTCATGTTGAAATGTAATCCCCAGTGTTGGACGTGGGGCCTGATGGGAGGTGTTTGAGCAGATCCCTCATGGCTTGGTGCTGTCCTAGCAATAGTGAGTCACTACTCATGAGATCTGGTTGTTGTAAAGTGTAGCACACACCCCACCGCCCCCCCCTTGCTCCCACTCTTGCCATGTGAGATACCTGCCACACTTCGCCTTCTGCTGTGATTGTAAGCTTCCTGAGGCCTTACCAGAAGCAGATGTCAGCACTATGCTACCTGTACAGCCTGCAGAACCATCTGCCAATTAAACCTCTTTTCTTATAAATTTGTCAGCCTCATGTATTTCTTTATAACAAGAACACGCTAATACAGGTCAAAACTATATGCCTGACAAAATGAAATACAACTAAATATTAAGATTTTTTTTTTCCTCTAACAGGTAACCTTATGAAGCCTTTGAACCAAATTTTGGGTAAAGAAGTTTGAGTTAGTTACTAATATACTGGATTAGACAATGCATCGTTAACTATGAAAATGTGACTGAATTATGTGAGGAGGCCCAAAAGATAAGAATCATTCTAACAAGGTCTGTACAGTATTTTCTTGCTCTCCATTCTTCATTTTTGAAGAGTGTTACCTTTCCTTTCAGTATAGGGAGGGTGTCTTTTATATGGGAGTTTCACCTTTTGCCTTTTAGAAACAGCACAAATGTCAAAGTGATTTTGTTTTATATCTACTGGTTTTCAAGTGTCTTTACCTAAATAGTAAGAAAGCCAGAAAAGCTGAGGAGTTTTGGAAAAAGAATTTAGCTTAGAGAGGGATGAGGGTGAGAAGGTGTAGAAAGGGTTCAGAGAAGGAGTATCAGCTAGCTTTCAGACAGTATTTAGCAGTGATGTAATCTTTGAATCCTAAATGTGTTTTGAAAGCCTTGAGATACAGTTTGAGTTATGGGTTCTATTTGGACTATATGATGTTGTAGCTATGATCTTTCATTTTAGTTTTAAGAAAAACAGACTGAATGATCGCCATAATGTTTGAACATGTCACCAGCTGGAGTCCCAGAAGCAGGGAATTATCTTGGCATGCCATTGAACTTTGAGAACCCAAGATATGGTTTGGATCTGTGTCCCTGCCCAAATCTCATGTCAAATTGTAATTTTCATTGTTGGAGATAGGGCCTGGTGGGAGGTGATTGGATCATGAGGGCGGAGTTCTAATCAATGGTTCAGCACCATACCCACTTGGTACTATATAGTGAGTGAGTTATCGGGAGATGTGGTTGTTTAAAAGTGTGTAGCACCTGTAGCACCTCCCCTCTCTCTCTTTCGCCTGCTCTGGCCATGTAAGGCATGCCTGCTTCCCCTTTGCCTTTTGCCATGATCGAAAGTTTCCTGAGGCTGCTATGCTTTCTGTACGGACTGCAGAACCATGAGCCAATTAAACTTCTTTTCTTGGTTGTAGGTGGGGCCAAATGCAACAACTTCCTTTACCATAGAAGGAATTTTTTTTTTGAGGTTTATTTGAATCAATTGGCATTTTTAAAACTATCAATAGGTTTTGGGGAACAGGTCATGTTTGGTTACATGAATAAGTTCTTTAGAAATGATTTCTGAGAGTTTGGTGTGTCTGTCAACCAAGCAGTGTACACTGTACCCAATGTGTAGTCTTTTATCCTCACCCCTGCTTCCACCCTTTCCTCTGAATCACCAAAGCCCATTGTATCATTCTTATACCTGTGCGTCCTCATAGCTTAGCTCCGAGTTATGAGTGAGAACGTATGATGTTTAGTTTTCTATTCCTGAGTTACTTTACTTAGAATAATGGTCTCCAGTTCCATCCAGGTTGCTACAAATGCCATCATTACTTTTCTTTCTATGGCTGAGTAGTATTTCATTTTCTATATACATATATCACATACCACATATTTTGTTGTTGTTGGTTTTTGAGACGGAGCCTTGCTCTGTTGCCAGGCTGGAGTGCAGTGGCATGATGTCAGCTCACTGCAACCTCCGCCTCCAGGGTTCAAGTGATTCTCCTGCCTCAGCCTCCCAAGTAGCTGGGATTACAGGCATGTGCCAACACGCCCAGCTAATTTTTTTTTTAATTTTAGTAGAGACAGGATTTCACCATGTTGGCCAGGATGATTTTCATCTCCTGACCTTGTGATATGCCTGCCTTGGCCTCCCAAAGTGCTGGGATTATAGGCGTGAGCCACCGTGCTTGGCCACCACATACCACATTTTCTTTATCCACTCATTGATTGATGGGCATTTGGGCTGGTTCCATATCTTTGCAATTGCAAATTGTGCTGCTATAAATATGCATATGTAAATATCCTTTTCATATAATGACTTATTTTCCTCTAGGAAGATACCTAGTAGTGGGATTGCTGGATCAAATGGCAGATCTACTTTTAGTTTTTCAGAGCATCTCTACCCTGTTTTCCATAGTGTTTTTACAATTTTTTATTCCCACCAACAGTGTAAAAATGTTCCCTTTTCACCACATCCATGCCAGCATCTATCATATTTGATTTTTTTATTATGACCATTCTTGCAGGAGTAAGATAGTATTGTGGTTTTGATTTGCATTTCTCTGATAATTAGTGATGTTAAGCATTTTTTCATATGTTTGTTGGCTATATATGTCTCTTCTTTTAAGAATTGTCCATTCATGTCTTTAGCCCACTTTTTGATGGTTTTTGGTTTTTTCTTGCTTATTTATTTGAGTCCCTTGTAGATTCTGGATATAAGTCTTTTGTCAGAAGAATGGATTGTGATGATTTTCTGCCACTCTGTGGGTTATCTGGTTACTCTGCTGATTATTTCTTTTGCTATGCAGAAGCTCTTTAGTTTAACTAAGTCCCATCTATTTATCTTTCTCTTTGTTGCATCTGCTTTTGGGTTCTTGGTCACAGTCTTTGCCTAAGCCACTGTCTAGAAGGATTTTTCCGAGGTTATTTTCTAGAATTTTTATAGTTTCAGGTCTTAAATTTAAACCTTTAATCTGTCTTGAGTTAATTTTTGGATAAGGTGAGAGAGGAGGATTCATTCTCCTACATGTGACTTGCCAATTATCCCAGCACCATTTGTTGAATAAGGTGTCCTTTCCCCACTTTATGCTTTCGTTTGCTTTGTCAAAGATCAGTTGACTGTAGGTATTTGGCTTTATATCTGGGTTCTCTATTCTGTTCCATTGGTCCATATGCCTGTTTTTATACCAGTACCATGTTGTCTTGGTTACTATATCCTTATAGTATAGTTTGAAGTCGGGTAATCTAATGCCTCCAGATTTGTTCTTTTTGCTTAGTTTTGCTTTTGGCTGTGCAGGCTCTTTTTTGGTTCCATATGAATTTTAGAATTGTTTTTTTCTAGTTCTGTGAATAATTATGGTGGTATTTTGATGGGAATTGCATTAAATTTGTAGATTTCTTTTGTCAGTGTGATCATTTTCACAATATTGATTCTACCCATCCATAAGTATGGGATGTATTTCCATTTGTTTTTATTGTCTATGATTTCTTTCAGCAGCATTTTGTAGTTTTCCTTGTAGATATCTTTCACCCTCCTTGCTTAAGTATATTATTATTTTATTTTATTTTTTCAGCTATAGTAAAAGGGGTTGAGTTCTTGATTTGATTCTCAGCTTGGTTACTCTTGGTGGATAGCAGGGCTACTGATTTGTGTACATTAATTTTGTACCTGAAACTTTGCTGAATTCATTTACCAAATTCTAGGAGGTTTTTGGATGAGTCTTTAGGGTTTTCTAGGTATACGATCAATTCATCAGCAAACAGTAACAATTTGACTTCCTCTTTACCAATCTGGATGCCCTTTATTTCTTTCTCTTGTCTGATTGCTCTGGCTAGCACTTCCAGCACTATGTTGAATAGAAGTGGTGAAAGTGGGCATCCTTGTCTTGTTCCAGTTCTCAGAGGGAATGCTTTCAGCTTTTCCCTGTTCAGTATAATGTTGTCATAGATGGTTTTTTTAATGTTAAGGTATGTCTCTTCTATATCAGTTTTGCAGAGAGTTTTAATCATAAAGGGATGCTGGATTTTGTCAAATACTTTTTCTACATCTATTGAGTTGATCATGTGATTTTTGTTTTTAATAGTTTGAATGGTGTATCACATTTATTGACTTGAGCATGTTAAACCATCCCTACATCCCTAGTACGAAACCCAGTTGATTATGGTGAATTATCTTTTTGATATGCTGTTGAATTTGGTTAGCTAGTATTTTGTCAAGGATTTTTGCATCTATGTTTATTAGGGATATTGGTCTGTAGTTTCTTTTTTGTGTTATGTCCATTTCTGGTTTTGGTATTAGGGTGATACTGGCTTCATAGAATGATTTAGGGAGTATTCCCTCTTTCTCCATCTTTTGGAATAGTGTCAATTGAATTGGTACTAATTCTTCTTTGAATGTCTGATAGAATTTGGCTGTGAATCCATCTGGCACTGAACTTTTTTTTCTTAACTTTTAAATTACCATTTCAGTCTCACTGCCTGTTATTGGTCTGTTCGGAGTTTCTATTTCTTCATGGTTTAATCTAGGAGGGTTGTATATTTCTAGTTTATCCATCTCCTCTAGGTTTTCTAGTTTATGCACATAAAGGTGTTCATAGTAGCCTTGAACAATCTTTTGTATTTCTGTGATATTGGTTGTAATAGCTCTCATTTCATTTCTAATTGAGCTTATTTGGATCTTCTCCTTCTCTTGGTTAATCTTGCTAATGGTTTATCAATTTTTATTTATGTTTTCAAAGAACTGCTTTTTGTTTCATTTATTTTTTGTATTTTTGTTTGTTTCAATTTCATTTAGTTGCACTCTAATCTTTGTTATTTCTTTTCTTCTCCTGGATTAGGTTTTGGATTGATCTTGATTCTCCAGTTTAATGAGGTGTGACCTTAGATTGTTTATTTGTGCTCGTTCAGACTTTTTGATGTAGGCATTCAATGCTATCAACCTTCCTCTTAGCACCATCTGTATTAGCCCATTTTCACATTGCTGATAAAGACATACCCCAGACTGTGAAATTTACAAAAGAAAGAGGTTTAATTGACTTACAGTTCCACATGGCTGGGAAGGCGTCACAATCATGGCAGATGGTGAAAGGCACATCTCACATCGTGGCAGACAAGAGAAGAGAGAAGAGAGCTTGTGCAGGGAAACTCCCCTTTTAAAATCATCAGATCTTGTGAGACTTATTCACTATCATGAGAACAGCACAGCAAAGACCTGCCCCCATGATTCCATGAGTTGTCTCCCACTGGGTCCCTCCCACAGCATGCAGGAATTCAAGATGAGATTTTAGTGGAGACACAGCCAAACTATATCACTGCCTTTGCAGTATCCCAGAGGTTTTGATAGGATGTGTCACTATTATCATTCAGTTCAAAAATCTTTTAAATTTTCATCTTGATTTCATTGTTGACCCAATGATCACTCAGGAGCAAGTTATTTAATTTCCATGTATTTGCATGGTTTTGAGAGTTTCTTTTGGAGTTGATTTCCAATTTTATTGCACTGTGGTCTGAGAGACCACACACTTGCTATAATTTCAACTTTCTTAAATTGGTTGAGGCTTGTTTTGTGGCTTATCACATGGTCTATCTTGGAGAATGTTCCATGTGCTAATGAACAGAATTCATATTCTGCAGTTTTTGGGCAGAGTGTTCTGTAAATATATGTTAGGTCCATTTGTTCTCGGGTATAGTTTAATTCCGTTGTTTCTTTGTTGACTTTCTGTCTTGATGACCTACGTACTGCTGTCAGTGGAGTATTAATGTACCCCACTATTATTGTGTTGCTGTCTATTTCATTTCTTATATCTAGTAGTAATTGTTTTATAAATTTGGGAGTTCCCATGTTAGGTGCATATATATTTAGGATTGCAATATTTTCCCATTAGTCCTTCTATCATTAATGTCCCTTTTTGTCTTCTTTAACTACTGTTGCTTCGAAGTTTGTTTTGTCTGATATAAGAAGAGCTATTCCCTTTTAGTGTCCATTTACGTGTGATATCTTTTTCCATCTCTTCATCTTACGTTTATGTGAGTCCTTATGTGTCAGGTGAGTCTCTTAAAGACAGCATATATTCAGTTGGTGAATTCTTATCCATTCTGCCATTCTATATCTTTTAACTGGAGCATTTAGGCCATTTACATTCAACGTTAGCAATGAGATGTGAGATACTATTCTACTCATCATGCTATTTGTTGCCTGAGTACCTTTGGGTTTTTTTTTTTTTTTTTTTTTTTAACTGTGTTGTTGTTTTCTAAGTCCTGTGAGATTTGTGCTTTAGGGAGATTCTACTTTGGTGTATTTTGAAAATTTGTTTCAAGATTTAGAGCTCTCTTTAGCAGTTTTTGTTGTGCTGACTTGGCAGTGGCAAATTCTCTCAGCATTTTTTTTGTCTGAGAAAGACTGTGTCTTTCCTTCATTATGAAGCTTGATCTCACTGGATACAAAATTCTTAGCTGATAATAGTTTGTTTAAGGAGGCTAAAGGTAGGACCACAGTCATTTCCAGCTTGTAGGGTGTCTACTGAGAAATCTGCTATTAATCTGATAGATTTTCCTCTGTAGGTTATCTGATGCTTTTGCCTCAGAGCTTTTAAAATTATTTCCTTCATCTTGACTTTAGATAACTTCATGACTATGTGCTTAGGTGATGATCTTTTTGCAATGAATTTTTTAGGGCTTGAGCTTCTTGTATTTGGATGTCTAGATCTCTAGCAAGGCCAGGGAAGTTTTCCTTAATTATTCCCTCAAATATGTTTTCCAAACTTTTAGATCTCTTAGGAACACCAATTATTCTTAGGTTTGGTCATTTAACATAATCCCAAACTTCTTAGAGGCTTTGTTCATTTTTTAAAGTTCTTTTTTGTCTTTGTTGGATTGGGTTAATTCAAAACCCTTGTCTTCAAGCTCTAAAATCATTTCTTCTACTTGTTCAGTTCTATTGCTGAGACTTTCCAGTGAATTTTGCACTTCTCTAAGTGTGTCATTCATTTGCAGAAGTTGTGACTGTTTTTTATCTATGTTGTCTATTTCACTGGAGATTTTTCCATTTATATCCTGTATCTGTTTTTTATTTAAGTTGTACTTCACCTTTCTCTGGTGCTTCCTTGATTGACTTATTAGTCAACCTCCTGAATTCTTTTTCTGACTATTTAGAGATTTCATCTTGGTTTGGATCCATTGATGGTGAGCTAGTGTGATTTTTTAGGGGTGTTAAAGGACCTTGTTTTGTTAGATTACCAGAATTGTTTCTCTGGTTTCTTCTCATTTGGGTAGACTATGTCAAAGGGAAGATTTGGGACTCTAGGGCTGCTGTTCAGATTCTTTTGTCCCACGGGGTGCTCCCTTGATGTGGTGTTCTCCCCTTTCCCCTAGGGATGGGGCTTCCTGAGAGCTGAACTGAAGTGATTGTTATTACTATTTTTTGGATTTAGCCACCCAGTGGAGCTACCGTGCTCTGGGCTGGCAGTGGACATGGCCATATAGCTCCCAAGTTATTATATTTTTAGTTTTTGGCTACCATGGTGGGTAGAGAAAGACCATCAGGTGCAGGCAAGGTTAGGCCTGCCCGAACTCAGACTCTCCTTAGGTAGGGCTTGCTGTGGCTGCTCTGGGGATGAGGGTGTGGTTCCCAGGCCAATAAAGTTAAATTCCCTGAGGGATTATGGCTGCCTCTGCTGCATTAAATGTGTTGCCAGAAGACTGGGAGAATGCCGGCAGCCACAGGCTTCACCCATCTCCCATACAGCCCAAGCCCAAAAAGTCAGTCTCACTCAGATGGGCTTTGGAAACCCAGAAAGCCACTCAGTATTACCAAAATGTCTCTCCTCCAAAATTTATTTCACAGCCTCTCTAAGATGATATATCAGGGCAAATGAAAATCTTAGAAGTCTTTTAAAATAAATATTGGTGAGAAGCTTTAACCCTCATATTGAGCAAGTAACCTTAACTTGCTACATCTGCCAGAAATATAATTCAGATTTTAAAAAATGAAGTAGAAATCAGAACCAATTCATATAAATTAGTGAGTTTTGCATTTCTGTATTTATACCTGACTCATGACTAAAATTTTAGAATGAAAGTTATAAGATCTCTATGTGCACCGGCCTGTATGTTTACGTATATGTAGGTATGTTGTGTAGATGTGATATTTATCTACCTCCATATACTATTACCAAAATCATGTTAAGAGCTCTAATTGGTTTAGAAGTAAATAAGTGCTCCGCCAGGTGCGGTGGCTCACTCTTGTAATCCCAGCACTTTGGGAGGTCAAGGCAGGCAGATCACTGGAGGCCAGGAGTTTGAGACCAGCCTGGCCAGTATGACCAAACCCCATCTCTACAAGAGATACAAAAAAAAAAATTGACCGGGTGTGGTAGCGCACACCTGTAATCCCAGCTACTCAGGTGGCTGAGACACAAGAATTGCTTGAATGTGGGAGGTGGAGGTTGCAGTGAGTCAGGATTGCGCCACTGCATTCAAGCCTGGGTGACAGATGAGACTCTATCTCAAAAATAAAAGCAAATAAGTGCTTTTAAGTATTCCTAAAACTCTCAAAAATGTAGGAACGAACCTGTCAACCTAAAATAATCAAAAGAGTCAGGATGTAGTTTAAAGAGAGCTTATTCAAGAGCAAATATTGAGGACTGCAGCCCAGGACACACTTCCAAGTTGCCTTTGGGATTGTACCAGAGAACAAAAGAGAGGCTTAAATTTTTCAAGAAAAAAAGGATGAATCAGGAGAGGGGGCGATTACAAATATTGTTTGTCAGAAATTCTCATTGGTTTATAGAAATAACATTGGTTAGTGACTGGTTATATATTGTTGAACTACAGACTGTATGGCATTTTATGGCTACTTGGCGTCTGTTAGTCTACATCCCACAGAGCAAGTGGCCCCGAGAGATAATTATTTAGTTCAAAGGGGACTGAGACATAACTGCTATTATATTTTAAATGCCTTTCTGGGACTGATAATTTAAAGGGGCTCACATCCCTGAGATAAAAGGTTTTTTTCTTTCTCAAACCCAAATGCTTTTCAAGTTCGTATGATTTGGGAAAACCTTTAGTAAATAAAACTAATTTAATATTATTGGCTTAATAAAAACAGGTTTGTCTTCAGAGTTGTTATCATTAAATATAATGCAGACATATATTTTTATTCCACCTGGGTTTACTAGTCAAATAAATTTATGTTATCTCTACTGGATATTTAAGACTATAAAATTATAAATTCAATCTAAGAAAAAATATATAGTAAAAATGAATTGCATGATATATGTCAAACATGGCGATATAAAGAAGCCATATGCTTAACTTTTTAGGTTTTTTGCTTTTGTGAGTTTTGATACTTGCCTAATAAGAAACTAACTTAAGATGATGGCTGCTTTATTTAATATCTCATGAAATCATCATGAAGAATCCAAGAATACTTGCTAGAACATGTGAATTAAATGGATGTGAAATAATGGTTAATAAATGAATTTCTCAACAATAAATGAGACTGAGCTGGGAACCCCCTCTTAGGGGCCTGACCAGCCCCTCCCCACCCCAAGAATGGGGAAATAAAAGAAAGTCTGGAGTTCCCTCAAGGGAAATTCCAGGCACCTAGCTAACTCTGAGAGGTAAATAAGTAACTTGTTAAGCAAGAGGATAATAGTAGCCTAAAACGATAGCCAAGAAAGTTAGAGTCTAAAAATGTTTGATTTATCTATAGAAACTAAAGGAAATATCTTAACATATGTCCCTGAGTTGTTTTTCAGAAACCTGAACCCTCACCAAATGGATCTACTGTCAGGTAGATCTCAGATAAGGGGGAGTTGAAGACTAAACTGACCTCCATTCTTTGTTCTAAATTTCTTCCTGGGGGCCCTGAAGAAGGTCACACCCAGGGGCTAGAGCTAACATTCTTTTCTGCTGCTCCCAAATTTTTAAACAAAGCTTCTCTTCCTTAAGCAATTGCAATTCAGAAAATCTTAGAATCTACCTATAAGCTGTAAGCCCTGGCTTCCAGATATCCCACCTTTTTAGGCCAAAGCCAGTGTATAACCTCCATGTATGATCTTGTCCGTAACTTCTACTCTCCTGAAATTTACCCCTGCCTTTAAAAGCCCTTAGCTGGGTGTGATTGCTCATGCCTGTAATCCCAGTACTTTGGGAGGCCAAGGTGGGGGTATCATTTGAGGTCAGGGGTTCAAGACCTATCTTAAAGTCATAGCAGGTCATTTCAGCAGCTACTAGGTAGAACTGGTGTTGGTTACAGCAGGTCCTTTCAGCAGCTGGATTTAAGGAAAATTCAATTATTAGATCTGGTGCTATGTACCTGAGTGCTTTTTACCCCTGGCCTCCTCACACTGATTTAATTGGATATGATAAAAATGATCCAACTTGTACAATCAGCTTTAACATATATTGGCATATTTACCTTTAATTGAGGAAAGGTTCTCTTATTATAAGGAGTGAGTCCAGAGTAGAAATTATAGTCACCATACCCAGTCCAGTAAAGGGGATATTGGTGGACTGGGAGCTTCACAATGTAAAAGTTTTCAGGGAGGAAAAACTTTTCTTCTATTTTCTTAGGTTCAGTGTCTGGGGACCTGTGAATTAAACTAACAAAAGACAGATTATCAGGAGAAAGGGCACAAATTGTTAATATTTACCCAATGGGAGTTGATAGAAAAGAAGTAGGCCAGGCACAGTGGCTCATGCCTGTAATCCCAGCACTTTGGGAGGCTGAGGCAGGCGGATCACGAGGTCAGGAGATCGAGACCATCCTGGCAAACACTGTGAAACCCCGTCTGTACTACATATACAAAAAAATTACCCAGGCGTGGTGGTGGGCACTTGTAGTCCCAGCTACTCGGGAGGCTAAAGTAGGAGAATGGCATGAACCCAGGGGGTGGAGCTTGCAGTGAGTGGAGATCTCGCCACTGCACTCCAGCCTGGGTGACAGAAGGAGACTCGGTCTCAAAAAATAAAAGAAGTAACACTCAGATACTAGACAAAACAGTTAGACTCAGGGGCTTACTCACTATTGTAACAAAGGAAAAGAGATTTGGGCTTCAAGGGGATGGTAAATTTTGGTGAAGTGACAAGAAAATATATAAAGAAAATAATGGAAGATAGATTATTTTAGTAAGGTCTAGTCATGCACTTCCTCTTGGTTTTGACTCTGTATCCCTAGGTATGAGTGGGTGGGATGGGGAGGAAGAACCTTCACAAAGAAAAATATGCCCTGTTTTTAGGCAGAAAAGAGGAGAGCAGAAAACTCTTCCTGCATGTCTTTTTTTTTTTTTTTTTTGAGACGGAGTCTCACTCTGTCACCCAGGCTATAGTGCAGTGGGGCAATCTCAGCTCACTGCAACCTCCGTCTCTTGGGTTCAAGTGATTCTCCTGCCTCAGCCTCCCAAGTAGGTGGAATTACAGGCACTGGCCCCCACGCTCAGCTACTTTATGTATTTTTTAGTAGAGGCGGGCTTCACCATGTTGGTCAGGCTCCTGACCTCAAGCAATCCATCCGCCTCAGCCTCCCAAAGTGCTAGGATTACAGGTGTGAGCCACCATGCCTTGCCTTCTTCCTGCATTTCTTGATTGTCGATTGACCTTAAGATCATTTGTAGGTAGATAAATATCACATCTACACAAGGGACATACATATACATAAACATATAGAGGGATGCATATAGAGATCTTCTAAAATTTTAGCCGTGAGTGAGGTTACAGAAACACAAAATTCACTCATTTATATGAATCATTTCTGCTTCATTTTGTTTTATTATATTTATTTTATTATTATTATTATTTTGAGACAGAGTTTCACTCTTGTTGCCCAGACTGGAGTGCAGTGGCATGATCTCAGCTCACTGCAACCTCTGCCTCCCAGGTTCAAGCGATTCTCCTGCCTCAGTCTTTGAGTAGCTGGAATTATAGGTGTGTGCCACCATGCCCGGCTAATATTGTATTTTTAGTAGCGGTGGGGTTTCACCATGTTGGTCAGGCTGCTCTCTAACTCCTGACCTCAGATGATCCACCCACTTTGGCCTCCCAAAGTGCTGGGATTACAGGCGTGAGCCACTGCATGCAGCCTCTGCTTCATTTTTTTAAAATCTGAATTATATTTCTGGCAGATGTAGCAAGTTAAGATTACTTGCTCAATATGAGGGTTAAAGCTTCTTGCCAATATTTATTTTAAAATGTTAGATATGAGCTCTAAATTTCTCTTCAAAGAATCAATATGTCAGTATATTCAATTCTTTGCCTTCTACTTTTAAACTTAAATTCCTTGTAAAGCAACCTTTTTCGATCACCTGCTCCACCCTGACTCATTCCGATTACCTGCTCTGCCCAGATGCATTCTGATCACCTGCCCCATCCTGACTCGCTCCATTCCTATTACCTGCTCCACCCTGATTTATTCCAATCACCTGCCCCACCCTGACTCATTCCATAACCATTTTAACATTAGCCCATAAGGGAACCACACTGCAGCAGGGGCCACGTGCATCAGGAATAAGAACCCCTTCCCCTCTCTTGCCCACGTGTGCACTCACCATTGCTCCATCTGTGAGGGCGCACCCTTCCGTAGAAGTAAATTGCCTTGCTGAGAAGAAGAAAAAAAAAATTTACATTTGAGTGCTATTTCTTTTGCAGCACGGAAACTTTATTTATAACAATTTGGGATTACATTTCCCTCTGGGGGCAGTCTCTGTGTTTCTCTCTTGTGAGAAGGCATGTCCCACCCCCTCGTGGTGGCGTCAGGGGTGAGAAATCAGGACCCACTCTGTGCCAGGAATAACCCCAGCTCTCAGCAACGTGGAAAGAAACCGGTTGGCAACCTGGGGTAAAGGATCCTCACATACTGTGGTGATGACTCTGTGCACAGACCAAGGAAGGAGAAGCCGGGGGAGCCGGTAAAGTACTTCCTTGGTAGTCAGACTCTGGAGGACTGAATGTATGTGTGCATGAATGATCACAAACAACCCTACTTGTGGTGTTGTTCATGTAGATAGTGACAAGTTCTACTGCTGGACACAGTGAGTGGGTCCTCTCTGCGGTTCCATAGCTGCCTCATATGGCTTAGGGTGGATCCTGCCGTGGGATTTATACTGGCACTCCAACACTAACAGGGGCCTAATTCCCCCTTAGGGGAGTGGCCAGAGAGGACAGCATGAGTAGGAAGTGTGCAAAGGACTTTCAGAGTGGGAAAGGGTCAACTTCCCAGGACAGGCAAGGCAAGACATCCCAGTTTGAGGGATTGAGGCTTCTGGGGCAGGCAAGGCAAGACACCTCTGGTTTGAGTGATTGAGCCTTCTGCAAATTTCAGAGGGTTGAACCTCACACAAACCTCCCGTAGTAAAAAAGAAAAAAAAAAATCAGAACTCCCCTTTCCTTTCTTCTCAGGGGAAGAAAGAGTAGCTCCACTCCTGCCAATCCCTCCTCTAGGGGAAGGGGAAGGAGAGGGGAGAACAGCAGCATAAGCGGCTGGCAGAGGCAGGGAAAGACCAGCAGAGAGGAAAGAGAAACTAGGAGAGGAAGTCAGAGAGAAAGAAAGAGTCAGAGAGAGAAAGGTAGGGAGAGAGAGAAAGAGACAGAGAGACAAAGAGGGAGTCAAAGAGAGAGAGAAAGAGAGACAGGGAGTCAAAGAGAGAAAGAGAAAGAGAGAGAGAGAGAAGTAAAGAGAAAACAGTGTACCCTATTCCTTTAAAAGCCAGGGCAAATTTAAAACCTATAATTGATAATTGAAGGTCTTCTCCATGACCCTATAACATTCCAATACCACCTTGTTGTCAGTGTAAACAAGGGTGTTGCCTGAAAGCACTGAGGCCACTGACAACCCATAGCCTTCCTAATCAAAAATCTTTAACCCAGTAACCCACAGATGGCCCAAATGCATTCAATCTGTAGCAGCAACTGCTTTGCTAACAGAAGAAAGTAGAAAAGTAACTTTTAGAGGAGACCTCATTGTGAGCACACCTCATCAGGTCAGAACTATCCTAAGTAAAAAAAAAAAAAAAAAAGGTAGCTTACTAACTCAAGAACCTTAAAGTATGAGGCTATTCTGTTAGAAAAAGATGATTTAACATAACCTCTGAAAATTCCCCTAACCCAGCAGGTTTCCTAACTGGGGATCTAAATCTTAATTACCATACAAAGGTCCTACCCAACCTAGGAGGAACTCCCTTCAGTACAGTACCATAGATGGTTCCTGCTGGGTGACTGAGGGAAAAAGACACAATGGGTATTCAGTAAGTGATAAGGAAACTCTTGTAGAAGCAAAGTTAGGAAAATTGCCTAAAAAATGTTCTGCTCAAATGTGCAAGCTGTTTGCACTCAACCAAGCCTTAAAGTCCTTAACAGAATCAGTCAGGAGTCATCTATACCAATTCTAAGTTAATATGGACTGAACGAGGTCTTATTAATAGCAAAGAATAATTGAATTCCCAAACTTAGGGTTTCAACAAAAGCAAAGTTTGCTAAAAGTTAATAGTGTAACATGTATTATCCTAACTTCTAATATTGTGGCCTTACGCAGTCTAGTCCACAGACATGAAGGAAGTTCGCTTTGGAAAAGAATGGTTATCATCTTTGAAAAAAAAGGCGGAGGGGAGAATTTATGTAAGAAGACTGTTATATGGTAAATTATTGTTCTAAAATAAATTAACTGGTTGCTTAAAGAAAGGGATGTTTGCAACAAGTCAGAAAGTTGAGACATGTTGAGGAATTGTCTGTGAAAGTCATGAAAAAAAGTTATAAAAGGAAATTTATGCAAGAAATGTTGTATAATTTAAAAGCAATTAGGCCTCCTGAATGTAAAACTATTGAAGAAACAGTTTATGTGCAAGGTGTGTAAAAAAAGTAAAATATACTTTTGGTAAAAGGACTATAAGGAAGCATAAAAATTTGGACTTTTACCTATATTAAAAGGTTAAAAAATATTTTGTTAAAAGGTTTAAGCAAGTTTTGAAACATTAATCGTAAAGGAAATTCTGTGTGTAAACATATTGGCTAAAGTTAAAGGGGTATTATCCAGTTTTTCTGTGAACTGGACATTAAAAGCACAACAGGTTTTTCTTAAAGCACTAACCTGCTCCTTAACAAATTATAAAAGGTTAAAAAGAATCTATAAAAATCTTACCTATGGTCAGACATTAAAGTTGGATAAATACATCTATAAGGTTTTATTAAAATTAAGTTTAACATTAATAACACACTAAAGGTGAAATTTAGCTCATCTGGTATAAAAATCATACAGGAAGCATTGTTAAATATAAAATGGTGTTTGGCTTTCTTTTGTCTAAAAACTAATAAAAATAGGTGCTAAAGAGACTTTCTCGGGAAGAAGTCACCAAGAACTATAAAGTCCACTGCTGATGTCCCCACATTTAAAACAAAAGATCAATTTCTTAGAAATTATATACTTGGTTTATCCTCCACCTTCTGTTCCCTTAAAACAAGAGGTCTTTTAGCACAGGAGCCAACTTTGGAGTTTCCAGTACATCGGCATTGGCCTGGGGATCACATTCTCATCAAAGGGTAGAAGGAAGGGAAACTTATGCCAGCCTGGGAAGGACCCTACCTTGTGCTGCTAACCACCGAGACTGCTGTTTGTTCAGCGGAAAGGGATGGACACATCACGCCCAAGTCAAGCAAGCACCATTATCATCAGAATCATGGGCCATTATTCTTGGATCAAGCCCTACCAAATTAAAGCTAAGGAAAGCTTAGTCTATCTATATTTTCCTTTCTTTTCCTTACCCAGTACTTATATCCATTACTATTCCTACCACTAGCAACTCTAACCCCACTTTAGAGCATTTCTGTGGTTTAGGAGCAGAAGTCACCAGAAAGGATACTATAGGTTTCTTTAAGGTGTGCTTTGTTCTCCCTCCACCTCCTACAGTTGCCCCCTTCCCAAACCTGCAAAATCAAACTATGACTTGGCTCATGCCAAATGACAAAAACAAGGTCTCAGTAGTAAAAATAGGAGATCTAAGGCAAACCATAGCCATTGAAACAGGGTATAAGGATGTAAATGCCTAGTTAAGATGGATTAAATATTCCATCCGCATGTTAAAGGCAATTGTTACGCTTGTGTGCACAGCAGGTCAGAGGCCCAGATTGTCCCCTTTCTACTAGGGTGGTCCTCCAGTCAAATGGACGTGGGTTGCGTGGTAGCTCTTTTCCATGATTCTATAGCCTGAGGTAACAAGTTGTGCCAAGCTCTTTCTCTCTGCTATATCCTGAAGTTCAACACCCTGAGGGTCAGCACCCGAGGGCCATCCAGCTTCCGTCTCTCAACACTAAGTTCGCTTTGTGTCCCTCACGACAGGGAGGAAACTTAGAGTTCCTTGGAGACCTGAGGGGATATAGTGAGCTTAAGAATTTTCAGGAGCTTACCAATCAATCAGCCTTTATTCATCCCCGAGTGGATGTGTGCTGGTATTATGGTGGACCTTTATTGGACACTCTGCCGAGTAATTGAAGTGGCACTTGTGCTTTAGTCCAATTGGCTATCACTTTCACCCTTGCATTTCATCAACCAGAGAAAGGAAAAATAAGACATCGTAAAGCAAAAGAAGCCCCTTATGTGTCTTTGCCTTTCAACTCTCATGTCTATTTAGACACAATTAGAGTCCCATGGGGAATACCAGATCAATTTAAAGCCCAAAATCAAATAGCTGCAGGATTTGAGTAAATATTTTGGTTGGTGACAATTAATAAAATGTAGATTAGATAAACTACATCTATTAAAACCAACAGTGGTCTATTAACTACACTAGAAATGCTGTTAAAGGAATAGCTGAGCAATTAGGGGCCACTAGCCAGATGGCTTGGGAAAAATAAGATAGCCTTAGACATGATATTAGCAAAAAAAGGAGGAGTTTGCATCATAATTAAAACTCAATGTTGTACCTTCATCCCAAACAACACAGCTCCTGATGGAAGTATAACAAAGACATTGCAAGGTCTAACTGCTCTGTCCAATGAGTTAGCCAACAACTCGGGGTAAATGTCCCCTTTACAGGATGGCTAGAAAAATGGTTCAGTAGATGGAAAAGCATAATGGCCTCAATTCTTACTTCCCTCACAGCCGTATTGGGTGTACTTATTCTTGTCAGGTGCTATGTCATACCATGCATCTGTGGGTTGGTGCAGAGGCTCATGAGAACGGCACTTACTAAAACCTCCTTTAACTGTCCTCCACCTTATCCAGAAAAGCTGCTGCTTTTGGAAAATCAAACAGAACAACTAAGCCTAGACATGTTAAAGAAGTTTGAAGAGAAAGAACTGTAAGGGAAATGCAAGAGGAGGGAATGTTAGATATGAGTTCTAAATTTCTCTTCAAAGAATCAATATGTCAGTATGTTCAATTCTTTGCCTTCTGCTTATAAACTTCCTCACAAAGCAACCTTTTTCACTCACCTGCTCCACCCTAACTCATTCTGATTACTTGCTCTGCCCCAACTCATTCTGATCACCTGCCCCACCCTGACTCACTCCATTCCAATTATCTGCTCTGCCCTGACTCATTCTGATCACCTGTCCACCTTGACTCATTCCAATTACCTGCTTCACCCTAACTCATTCCATAACCATTTTCCCTGCCAAACCACTCACCCTGTCATTCTTTTTAAATTAGCCAATCGAAATTAGTTTAGCCTGTGCGGTCAAACCCTACCTAGCCATTAGGGGAAGGACACAGCAGCAGCAGCCACATGTGTCAGGAATAAGAACCCCTTCCCCTCCCTTGCCCAGGTATGCACTCACCATTGCTCCACCTGTGAGGGCACACCCTTCTATAGAAGTAAATTGCCTTGCTGAGAAGAAAAAAAGAAAATTCATTTGAGTGCTATTTCTTTTGTGGCACCGAAACTTTATAACAAAAAGACTTCTAAGATTTTGATTTGCCCTGATATTTAATATTAGAGAGGCTATGAAATAAATTTTGGAGGAGAGACAATTTGGAAATACTGAGAGGTTTTCTGGGTGTTTCCAAAGCCCATCCATGTGGATAAAATATTCAGCCTGTTTCCAATTAGCTGTTTTTCCTTTTCAGCTTGAGGTGGTTGTTTTAGTCAACTGAGAAGTTACACCGAGATGCCCTTTGGAATGAAAGCCAGAGCCCTTTCCTTTAGATGTTTGCATTGTAAAAGCATGGCTCTCGGGCATTCTGGATGAGGGAAGATTTACCTCCCAAAGGGACAGAGAAATGATGTTAACTTTCTAAACCTCTAAGAAGGAGTTCAGGAGCACATTTTCCTATTATCAGAACCTAGAGTAATTAGTATTTCTTTTTTTAAGTGTAGGACAGTCCCTTTCTCGTAATGTCCTGACCTTCTACCACATTATCTACAAGCACTTTGAGATGAAAGGGGAGGGTTTGAGATTGAAAAAGAAAGATAGGTGGGCTTTGGGTTACCTCTAGAGCTGCGTTTCTGTTTTTGTAAACACTCAATTAGTAAGACAAGAACTGTTGCTTTTAACTCTTGAAAGAATTGGTTGACAGAATCAATGATAACCTTGCCTGTCCATCCAACCACACACTACAGATGGTCCCTGACTTACTGTTGATGGCTGTTGTGAAACCTAGGTTCTTGTCTTCTTAGTTTAAAAGAATTTCAACAAGAGACACACAGCAAGGGAGATGTAGCATAGAGCAATTTATTGCAAAGGAGAAAGAATACTCTGAAAATTAGGTGCAGAATAGACAGTACACCCTAAGAGGCAATTCAGTGGGAGCTGCTCATGAGGATGAGACAGCATTGACCATTACTAGGGAAACTCCCTTTATGGAGTCTTACATGATTATTCATAAGGGGCTGGAAAGAGGTGTTGCTAGGAAGCATGTTTTGGGTAGTCCTCTGGGTGCACATGCACAGTAGCTGTACATGCTTGTTTATACATCACGTGTCTCATTAATATTTTAAAGCTCCACCCAGGGGTGTGAGTTTTACTGTTATAATGAGCAAAGGGTCAGTCTGATGACTGGTAAAATCAAAATGCACATGCTTTCTACAGGGGAGGTTTCCTACTGGAGATGGCTTTGCTTGAATGAGCTTGACTACAGTGCAAACACTGGGCTTATTGGGGCGGCATGGTTGCTGCATCCTGAGGACGTACTGAGGACATAGTTACTTCCTTGACAACCTGGTTACTATCTTGCCTCATTACAATGTTTCCATTTCTAATTTTTCAAGGGTATGATGGTATGAAAGTGATACAGTCAGTGGAAACTGTACTTCAGGTGTTGAATGATCTTTTTCAGGGCTAGCAATATGCTACTCTTGTGGTATAGGGCATCAACAGCAAGCCTCAGTACCCAGTCAGTCACACAATCACAAGGATGACCACAACTGATACTCCACAGGTGAGGAACAAAGAGAACTTTCATCGGAGGAATATGAGCCCTTTTCTATTAGGCCTAGAGAGGCATTAAAATGAGACAGCAATCACTCCCTCCTCCGCCTTTGAGCTATGTATTCATCTCTTGAAACGTCTTGCTATTGCCACAAGTAGCTATAAATTAGCCCAATAATGCTACAGTGGACAGCTAACCCATACCCTATAGCTTAACAATGTACAACCACTAATCAATGTTATTTCTATAAGCCAATGAGAGTTTCTGACAAACAAATTTGTATCAGCCCACTCCCTATGCCCATCTTTTTTTTTTTTTTTTGCCTTTAAAAATTCACTTGTAACTGCTACTGATCAGAGTGTATATTCAGGGCAATCTGAATCTATGCTCCCATATTGCAATCCTCAAGGCTGGCCCAAATAAACTCTACTTATATTAATTTTGCCTCAACTGCTTCCTTTTATTTTATATTTTTGAGATAGAGTTTTGTTCGTGTTGCCCAGGCTGGAGTGCAATGGCACCATCTCAGCTCACTGCAACCTCCACTCCCTGGGGTTCAAATGATTCTCCTGCCTCAGCCTCCCAAGTAGTTGGTATTACAGGTGCCCGCCACCATGCCTGGCTAATTTTTTTGTATTTTCAATAGAGATGGAGTGTCACCATGTTGACCAGGCTGGTGTCGAACTCCTGACCTCAGGTGATCCACCCGCCTCAGCCTCCCAAAGTGCTAGGATTACAGGTGTGAGACACCGTGCCAGCCAGCTTCTTCCTTTTAGGTCAATATAAGGTACTTTGTTGAGAGATGATTTTGCCCAACTGTAGGCTAATATAAGTGTTCTGAGCATAATTAAGGTAGGTGAGGCTAGCCTTTGATGTTCATATGATGATAGTGTTAGGCATATCAAATGCATTTTTGACAGGCTAGCCTTTGATGTTCATATGATGATAGTGTTAGGCATATCAAATGCATTTTTGACTTAGGATATTTTCCACTTATAGTGAATTTATGAGACGTAACCCCATTGTATGTTGAGCATCTGTATTTTGCTTTTGTCTTTTGAGGGAAGATTGCAAACTAAGGCAGAAATTAAGCAATTCCTATGTTCTGGAACCTGTGGATTTACTGCAGTGTACCTTTAGAATTAATACCAGTGGAGAATTCGTGTCCATATGGGGTCTGCAACAACCTCAGTTCTTGCCTCCTCAGAAGAAAGAATTTGATTGAGGGACGTAAGGCAGGAGAAAAGATTGAGGCAAGTTTTAGAAAAGGGAGTGAAAGTTTATTGAAAAGTTTTAAAGCAAGAATGAAAGAAAGTAAAGTGCAATTGTAAGAGGGCCAAGGGGTTGACTTGAGAGATCAAGTGCACAGCTTGACCTTTTGACTTGGGGTTTTATACACTGGCATACTCCAGGGGTCTTGCATCCCTTCTCCCCTGATTATTCCTTTGGGGGTGAGCTGTCCACATGTGCAGTGGGTGGCCTGCCAGCACTTGGGAGGGGAGCATTTACAGTGTGTTTACCAGAGTTGTATGCGTGCTCACTTGGGGCATTCTTCCCTTACCAGCAAATGCTCCTGAGATCTTATTGGGAAGCTGCTGATCACCAGTTTCAGATTTTTTCTGTCTCTAGGGAGGCTGCCTTTCCCTGGCACTGACTACAGCCAATCATTATTGTAGAGAGTCAGTTAACAACTGCCTAACCATCACCTGATGGTTGCCTGACATTCCTGGTCAGGCAGAGCCCTCTCTCGCCCTGCTCATGCCTGACTAGCTACCTACTGTAACAGAATGTTTTTATAAATTGACTGGGTGCGATGGCTCATACCTATAATCCCAGCACTTTGGGAGGCTGAGGCAGGCAGATCGCTTGAGCTCAGGCATCAAGTCCAGCCTTGGCAACATAGTGACACCCTATCTCTACAAAAAAATACAAAAATAGCCAGGCATGGTGGTGCACTCCTGTAGTCCCAGTTATTTGGAGGGATGAAGTGGGAAGATCACTTGAGCCCAGGAGGTTGAGGCTT
Source organism: Mandrillus leucophaeus (assembly GCF_000951045.1). Classification (NCBI taxonomy): domain Eukaryota; kingdom Metazoa; phylum Chordata; class Mammalia; order Primates; family Cercopithecidae; genus Mandrillus; species Mandrillus leucophaeus. Next base: position 1,174,233 of record NW_012101454.1, read on the forward strand.
CAGTGAGCCATGTTCATGTTACGGTACTCTAGCCTGGGTGAGAAAGCAAGACCCTGTCTCAAAAAAAGAAAAAAGAATGTTTTTATAAATTGTTGCACGAAGACTTTAGGTTGTTCACCATCACCTCCTCCTCCTCCTCTGCTTCTTTTCTTCATCTCCCCCTCCCCCTTCCTCTCCTCCTCCTCCTTATTCTTCTTCCTCCTTTCTTCTTTTTTTTTCTTCTTTTTTTTTTTTGAGACACAGTCTCACTCTGTTGCCCTGGATGAAGTGCAGTGGCACAATCACTATTCACTGAAGCCTTGACCTCCTGGGCTCAAGTGATCCTCTCACCTCAGGCCCACAAGTAGCTGGGACTACACGTATGTACCACCACTCCTGGAAGATTTTTTTATTGTTTTGTAGAGACAGGGTCACTATGTTGCCCAGGCTGGTCTCAGACTTCCGGGCTCAAGTAATCCTCCTGCCTCAGCATCCCAGTTTGCTGGGATTACAGGCATGAGCCACCACACTCACCACACTCAGCTTGATGTTCACCTTCTTTCTAAGTGAAGAATTCAACCTTAGAGGGAGAAATCCTCACAATCACCCTTATTAAGCTTTGAATGTTAGTCTCCAACTATGCCATTTCCTGGTCATTCATGGGGGTCCGAGGAGGGGTACTAGTCATCTGTTCCCCTGTTGAAGGGGATTTTCCCCAGAGGGCCTCCTGGCTTGTTGAATAATTACAATATAATCATGAGTGGGAAGAAAACTTCTTGGAAACCTGTCGCGGGCCCTATGAGTCAAGCTGTGGACGGCCACTCTTCTTTCTACATCCTTTCTAAATTTGGTAGAATTTTCAGAAAGTAGAGGTAAAAGGAATATAAAATTTAAAAGATCTGCTACTGTCCAGGGCAAATGAATTCTTCATGGTGGGAATCCAGGATACATTCACAATGCGTATTGCATGGGAAGACCTGGAGCTGATGGGATTTGATTACAGAGTCCTAGGAAGAAGGTGGGATTATAAGGGAAAGTAAGATAAGCCTTGCTGAGCATTCACAGAGCCTCTGCCAGAATTATTTGTGGTTATTGTCATTTACATAAGTAATGTGTATTTTTACACCTATAGGTCATGCTAGAGCACTTTTTGCAATTCTTGCAAAGAAAGAGAAGTTAAAGTGGACAGTTGAGTGATTGAGGGATTTTCTGGAAAAATCAGAGGAGTTTCAGGAATTAAAGGAATTTTTGAGGAGGTAGGGCCAGAATATGGAGAGGAGAATTTGAGGCAGAGATCCAGAGATTCAAAAAATGTTCTAGAGGGTTGGGGAAAGGGAGTTGGAGTAAAAGGAAGTATAGGAGGGAGGTGAGAGGGGAAATTTACAGTGGGTGTGGAATTTAACTTTTAGGCCAGGCCCGGTGGCTCACACCTGTAATACAGCACTTTGGGAGGCCAAGGCAGGTGGATCACGAGGTCAGGAGTTCAAGACTAGTCTGACCAAGATGATGAAACCCCGTCTCTACTAAATATACAAAAATTCGCCGGGCGTGGTGGTATGCACCTATAATCCCAGCTACTTCAGAGGCTGAGGCAGGAGAATCACTTAAACCCAGGTGCCAGAGGTTGCAGTGAGCCAAGATCAAGCCACTGTACTCCAGCCTGGGCGACAGAGCAAGACTTCATCTCAAAAAAAAAAAAAAAAAAAAAAAAATTTAAAAAATTTAAATCTGATTTCTGTTCTTTAACCTTGTTAAGAGAGTCCTTTAGGCTAGCCATGGTGCTTTTTTGCATCCTCTTTCAATTTCATCCTCCCATAGGTACAAATAGGACATTTGTTTAGGGTGAGAGCTAAATCTTTTTAAAAGGATTTAAAATTCTTTAAAAATAGAAAAGCTTTGCCAATCAAAGCATACCTCCAAAGGCATATCTATTCTTAATGTGACTCAAAACCAATAAGCCTTTTTATGGCTTAACCATGGTCACAAGAGGCATTCCCAAAGAGGATGCGGAAGATATAGCTCTCATGATCCAAAGGCTTTCCCAAAGATAGCTAAAAAGAATAAAAGCAAAGGACTTCATTGCCACAGGCAGTGAAGAATGGTGTTTGTGAAAAATCATGTCTCTAGTCTCCCATATAGTGAGATGCTGCCAATCACAGCCCAGCTAATCCGTGAGACTGACACCAGGCAGGCAATACAGAGATGGGAATTCCCCAGTACTGACAAGGCAATGTGGGAAGAGACAAGGGTTACTTATTGACTGGGGCCCTTTATTTAGAAAAATTCTTTGAATGCAAACTGCAGGAGGGAAAAAACAACAAAATTATTTAGACTAATTCCTCTGAAAGCTGGCATGGTCAGACAGAAAGGGTTCCTTGTGCACCTTGTGTCTTGGGTGCCCTATCCTGATAGCTAGTCATCGTTAGATGAAGGCCCAAGAACCTGTGCCTGCCACTCTCCTCCCCCTAGAGGCAGAACACCAGAGAGAACACTCTCTGGATCCAGGCCAAACTCTCAGAACACAAAACAAGAAGGAAGCAGAACATTATCCAGTATTTTTTAATCAGTGACCCACAACAAAGTTTGTCAACATGAATGCTGGGTTGGTGAGAGCTATAAATTCACCAGTCTGTGAGGCCGACTTGAACAATAGACTTATAAGACTTATTCTTGTGTTCTGTGATTCTCCTCCTTATGGAGAAATGACAGAACACAGAGATGAAGATAAAACAGTGACCATCCCAGGGAAGGAAATGATCATTAACAAAAGGACTCAAATCAAAATCACAAGAGTTGCAATATCCAAAAAACTAGTTCTTACAAACATTTTTTCCTGTTAAGCTAAACTTAGGAAGAGGCCCTTACAGGCCTCACTTAACTGGACTCTAAGTAGAAATCCAGGTGGCTGCATTGGCAATTATTCTTATCTTGTCAGCTTTGTTGGACGTCCTGAGATCTCAGTCACAGCCTCAGGAGCAAGCAAAGACTTCAAGCCCAACCAACCCATCCTCATCGCCAAAACTGTCAAGGAGGGGAAAATGTTTTTTGGCCACCCTCTTAGATCAATGACTTGGGCTCTATGAACTAAACTAACAAAAGACAAATGAACAGGAGTAAAGACACACATGTTTTATAATATTTACCTGCACGAGAGTTCGTAAAAAAGAACTAAACTCAAAGAAACAGTTAAACTCAGGGACTTGCATACCATTATGACAAAGGGAAAGGGAGTTGGGCTTTAAAACCCAGTAAGAAATCACGGGGAAGTGATTAGGAAATATATGGGAGAACTGATGGAGAATAAGGTTATTTTAGTAAGGTCTGTTTATGCAAACTCATCTTAGTGTCAATTCTCCATTTTTAGTGATGAGCTACTCTCCTCTTCCTGGTACAGGAAAGGGAAACGCACAAGAGAAAATTTATGTGCTGCTTTTAGGCAGATAAAGAAAGAACAGAGAAGTCCTCCTGCATCTGTTGACTTTCAGTTGCCTTCAATTCAAAATAATTCTTGTACCAAAGTGGCAAATTTTGGTGTGGCATATCCTGATCCCCTTCAGCCTCAAAAGAAACCAGATAAACAGTTAGATGGCTACCAAGCACTTAGGCAATTCTACTTTTATGGTATGCTCACCATAGTCTCACAAATGCTGTTATTACCAAATGAGCCTCCTTAAAAATATAGACTGATAAGCCTTCTTCCTAACCCTTCTCTGGAGATTCTGATCTGCATTGTGAAGTTATGCTAACTCTGTTGTTATGCTAAGTTAAGTTGTGTTAACTCTGTTAGTGTATCCTTAGGCACATATATATACTAAAACAAATATAACTTTCTTACAAATAACATTGACCAGATTTTCAGTGAGACCTGGGTATGGTATGCCTTGAAAGTAAACCAAATCCTTTTCCCTAATGTGAAAGAAATTGTGAGGAATCCTGCTGTTTTGTTTCAACCAATTCTGGAAGTTGAGTTTATAAACAGAACCAAGCAGCATTCTGGGAACTGGCTATCGAGTTATGATCTTACTAATTACCGCTTACTGGGGTAGTGATTTTCAAATTTTAAGAAATATTAACATCCCTTGGGGAACTCCTAAAAATCCTGATGGCTAGGATGCACTCCGGAACAATGAAGTCAGGATCTTTTGGGGTGAGACCTGGGCATCTATATTTTTAAAAAGCTCCTCAGGGGATTCCAAAATTCAGCCAAGTTTGAGAATCAGTGTGCTACAGTCGTAATTCTCAATCCTGGCTGCATATTAGGATTACCTAGGGAAAGGGTACAAACTAAACTACAGCTACCTGGAGATTCGCTTCCAGCAAATCTCATTTAATTAATCTGGTACCAAAATTTCTTTAAAAGTTACTCTATTATACAATGTTACCCAGGTTGTTCAATGTCTCAGCCTGGGTTGAAGGTAAAGGCACTAGTCACAATTCAAAGTGAAAATGAGGGAGAGTGGTGAGGAGAAAAGCTAACTGTCTTTATTTTATTTTTTTGTGGAAACAAGTTCTCATTATTTTGCCTAAGCTGGTCTCGAACTCCTGGCCTCAAGGGATCTTTCCCCCTCAGCCTCCAAAAGTGTTGGGATTACAGGCATGAGCCATTGAGACTGGCCTGCGTTCAGATTTGAAACAGAGAAGAAGAAATGGCAAAGAGGAGGATCAAACTTAGAGTTTCAGAGCAGGAATGAGGCTAATTTATATCAAATGATCCACCATAGACACCATAAAATAAATGTGAGCTAACATTACAAGCACCCTAATACTGAATACACGGTTCGGGAATAGGTAGTTTCAACTTGAAAGACCAAGTAATTCCGTAATCCAGGCTTTAGAGAAGTAGCTGTTCCAACTACTATCAACACCAGGTGCATTTTAAAATATAAAAAAATATTAGAAATTGTTCATTGGTGTTCAAGATATATGTGTGACTAAGAAGACTGTATAGGTCCTCCCACCCATGAATGAACAGGGTATAAAAATTTGCTAAGACTAGGCCAGGCGCAGTTGCTCACGCCTGTAATCCCAGCACTTTGGGAGGCCAGGGCAGGCAGATCAACTGAGGTCAGGAGTTCGAGACCAGCCCGGACAACATGGTGGAAACCCCATCTCTACTAAAAATACAAAAATTAGCAGGATGTGGTGGCAGACGCCTATAATCCCAGCTACTTGGGAGGCTGAGGCAAGAGAATTACTTGAACCCAGGAGGCAGAGGTTGCAGTGAGCCAAGATTGTGCCACTGCACTCCAGCCTGGGCAACAAGAGTGAAAACTCAGTCTCAAAAAAAAAAAAAAAAAAAAAATTACTCATGCCTGTAATCTCAGCACTATGGAAGACCAAGGGCGGAGGATTGCTTGAGCTCAGGAGTTCAAGACCAGCCTGGGCAACACGGCAAAACCCAGTATCTACAAAAAATACAAAAGTTAGCCAGGCATGGTGGTGTGTGCCTGTAGTCCCAGCTCCTTAAGAGGCTGAGGTGGGAGGATCACCTAAGCCCAAGAGGTCGAGGTTGAAGTGAGCTGAGATCGCGTGACTGTACTCCAGCCTGGGTGACACAGCAAGAACCTGTCTCAAAAAAGAGAAGAAGAAATAATTTACCAAGATCAGTGGTTTATACCCTTGATAGACAAAGTGAAATCTAGACCAGCAGCACCAGCAACAGGAGGAATTTTGTTAGAAACTGAGAATCTCAGATTCACCTATTCCAGATTAGCATTTTTAAAAGATTTATATTTCAACGAGATTCGAATGCACTTTAAAGTTTGAAATGCACTGAGTGGTACATTGCATGTAATATTTGAACTGTCCTGTATTCAATTACATAGCTTAAAATTTCCTCCTCTGACTCCTAAAAGGTTAGTTGGATCCTGGTGCTATAATATTACACAGTATTTCCAAATAAATTTTCATACAAGGAGCTTGTTGGAGTGCCTAAAAGAAGAGATAATTAGGACTTGTTTGAGCTTGTAGAACAACTTGAGCCTACTTGCTCATAAGTATATGTAAGTGTGGTAAAATTTAGTCAAGGAGTTCCTTAATTGTAATACATATCACCTAATAGTGAGATTGTACTGGCCTTTACCTCCAAATATTGGTGGCTAGCACATATAGGTATTTTTAAAAGCCTAATTTTATTTATTTATTTATTTTTATTTTATTTTATTTTGAGACAGAGTCTTGCTTTGTCACCCAGGCTGGAGGGTAGTGGTGTGATCTTGGCTTGTTACAACCTCCGCCTCTGGGGTTCAAATGATTCTCCTGCTTTAGCCTCCTGAGTAGCTGGGACCACAGGTGTGTACACTACCACAACCGGCTAGTTTTTATATTTTTTAGTAGAGACAGGGTTTCACCATGTTGGCCAAACTGGTCTCAAACTCCTGGCCTCAAGTGATACACCTGCCTCAGCCTCCCAAAATTCTGAGATTACAGGTATGAGCTACTGCTCCAGACCTCCAAATCTCATTGAATTCCCACATGTTGTGGGAGGGACCTACTGAGAGGTAACTGAATCATGGGGGTGAGTCTTTCCAGTGCTATTCTTGTGATAGTGAATAAGTCTCAGGAGATCTAATGGTTCTATAACGAGGTGTTTCCTTGCATAAGCTCTCCCTTTGCCTGCTGCCATCCACTTAAGACGTGACTTGCTCCTCCTTGCCTTCTGCCATGATTGTGAGGCTTCCCCAGCCACATGGAACTGTAAGTCCATTAAATCGTTTTTCCTGTATAAATTATCCAGTCTCAGGTACGTCTTTGTCAGCAGTGTGAAAGTGGACTGATATAAAAGGCCTAAATAGGAAAAGTGAAACCACTGTGTTAAAAAACAGATAATGTAGGAGAATTATCTTTGTGGTATAAAGATAAGGAATCCGTTCATTAAGAAAATCCAAAAAGCAAAAGTTTCAAGGCAAAAAAAAAAAAAAAAAGATCATGAGTACATAAAAATTAAGCATCAACATGAGCAAAGTTAGAGACATGACAGACTGGGATATGTGATATTAGCAGTGCTTACAAACCTAAAAGAGATCAATATGTAATACATGAGGAGTTCCTGCATATCAGCAAGGAAAATGCATAAACCCTAGTAAAAACAGGCCAAGATTTTTACCTAAGATGTTTATAACCTGAGATCTGGTCCCAAGAGTCAACCGCTTGTCTTTAATTGATGAGGCCCACTAAATTTTTTTTTTTTTTGAGACGGAGTCTCGCTCTGTCACCCAGGCTGGAGTGCAGTGGTGTGATCTCAGCTCACTGCAAGCTCCGCCTCTCGGGTTCACACCATTCTCCTACCTCAGCCTCCCAAGTAACTGAAACAAGAGGCGCCTGCCACCACGCCCGGCTAAATTTTTGTATTTTTAGTAGAGACAGGGGTTTCACTGTGTTAGCCAGGATGGTCTTGATCTCCTGACCTCGTGATTCGCCCACCTTGGCCTCCCAAAGTGCTGGGCTTACAGGCGTGAGCCACCGTGCCCGGCCGAGGCCCAGTAATATTTTTTAAAAAGAATCTGACAATTATTGAAATGCCAACACTGTTTAGTTGGCAACAAAAGCAAAAAGTTTCCTTGACTGAAACACTAGATTGGAAGTTTTGACAATGGAGAGGAGAAAGTCAGGAACATGAAGCACTGCATTGAGAGATTCTTCTACTAGGGAAAGGAAATGTTTGTAACCAGAAGAAAACAATGTCTCTGGCACCTTGGGCATTGGGGAGTATTAAAAGAACCAGGGAGACATCTAGGTAGATGAACACAAAATACAATTTGCCATCTGGCTGGCTTTTGAATGCTCCTCACCCCTTGTAGGGTCCCCCAGTTATCCCCTATCCCCCACACTTCCCCCATTTCTTTCTATGTCCAGACCAAAAATCACAGAGTGCCTGCATCACTTTGTGACCCAGCCAGCTGCAGATATTTTTTGCCAGCAGGCTTGAACCCAAACCTTGAGTATTCCCAGACACTGATAAAAGTATCTAGGTTTACTAGAAATAAATTGGCAGTAGCCCTAAGCCAAATCTGTTAAACCTTCATATAAACTCTATACCCTGACCCCCTCACTGCAGACACACCTAGGTAGGATATCCCTTTTCTCTTTCTGTCCAACTCAAGGATTGCTGGAGCCCACTTGGTAGGTAAGTTTCCCAAATGAATGCTTTGGACTGATCCCACTGGCATTTATGGCTTCTTTCTTTTGAATCCCAACTGGCCCTGTTTGACAATTTGGGACACTCCCCGGTGGGTACTCCTTGCTCCTACTTTTAGGACAACTCCAGCCACAGGTTTATCAGGACACAAAGCACCCTTTCTACTCAGCAACTTCAAACTTTCAGAAGCTATTGCACTTACAAACTCAGAAAACCACAACCAAAATTGTGCACACACGTGTTTAAATTTGTGTGATCGATCACTTATGTGGGTTTAGTATGACCACTCGTGATATATTTTGCTTTATGTAATAAACATAGTTCCCAGGAGATAATGCTAAATTAAATGTCACAATGAAATATTTTTATTGTCAGTGAACTAGATAATACCTCAATAAGCTGTGATTTTTTTATTAAATCGTTCCCAGAAAGAATGGTTTAAGAGCCACCAGTATGAGTTGCAAATCATCATTGGAGGCAGATATTTGCTAATATTTGGTAATGATCTTATATGGAAGATCAAATGAATATACCTAGAGATATATTTTGCAACCAGTTTATCTTGGAGGGTTCACTAGAATATATTTCAAAGTCTCACATTTTGTGGGAGCTTTTGAGTTATTTTATGTATCATCTTTAAAAATTCCCCAGGTAAAAATAATTATGGCAAAGTTCTCCTGCTCTCTGGAGCAGGACATGACAGTCTCCCTCATTCATTTCTCTAAGTACTAAGAAGACCTAGAATTGCTTGTGGAAGAAAATCTTGACTTTGCCCACAAATAGGCCCTGGGTCTATCTCTGTTGGAAGTTGTATTAGTCCTTTTTTCATGCTGCTGATAAAGACAAACCCGAGACTGGGCAAATTACAAAAGAAAGAGACTTAATGGACTTATAGTTCCTTGTGGCTGGGGAGCCCTCACAATCACGGCAGAAAGTGAAGGCACGTCTCACATGGCAGGAGACAAGAGAACAGCTGGGTGCACTGGCTCATACCTGCAATCACAGCATTTTGGGAGGCCAAGCTTTCTCTCTGTTTTCTTTTAGGAATTTTACAGTTTCAGATCTGCTATTTAGATCTTTAATCCATTTTGAGTTAATTTTTATAGGTGGTATCAGATAAGGGTCCAACATCATTCTTTGCATGTGGTATCCAGTTTTCTCTGCACCATTTATTGAAAAGACTATCATTTCTCCATTGTGTAGCCTTGGTACCTTCATCAAAGATCATTTGACCATATATAAGAAGGTTTATTTTAGGGCTCTCTGTTGGTCTATATGTCTGTATTTTTGCCAGCACCATGTGGTTCCAATTGCTGTAGCTTGATGATATGTTTTGAAATCAGAAACTGTGAGGCCACCAGCTTTGTTTTCCTTTCTCAAAATGAAATCATACTTTTAACAATGAAAATTGTCTATGAGACAATGTTCTCTGTCAGCTTCTTTTCCATTATCTGGTATGCCAGTGACAACTACTCATTGCATAGTGAATCTGTGCCATGTTAACAACACACATTGTATAATGAAGCTGTGCGGTGTAACTACATTACAAGCAATAATTCTTATTTGTCTGTGAAATATTTTTGTATAATAAATTGTAAAATATTGTTAAGCTGTTGCTGTGACAATAATGAGGTGTGACTGAAATGCAATAAAATAAACACCTAACCACCTAACCAATGCATCAAAATGAGTCTTGTCCCCTTCCAAGAATATGCCTTTTCAAATAATGCTAAAAAAAATCCTTTGGAACTTCTCTTTTGTTATAAACCAGCCTCTGATTCAGTCATTGAGTTACTTTATAAAAGTGGATTCACTACTTTCATTTCTCATGTCATATTTGACTGAAAATAACTTTAGATTGTTGATATATGTCAAATTCTATCTCAAGGTATGAAGATATTCATTACTGAGTAACTTAGGAAATTACATTGAGATGAGACTCGTTTAGATGCAAATTTTTGTCATATTTATTTAAAAATCACTCACATTGCCACATATACTTATGCATAGAAAAAATTTTGACTATGAAGCATCTGAGAAAATAAAGAAAACACCAAACAAATAAAACCAGGTATCCACAGAGGTTATCTATTCATGAATACCTCACATATTCCCTTCTAAATTTTTAGATATGTCAAATCAGCAGTGTTATTTATATATTAATTTATATTTTCTGTATTCCAAAAAGGATTTTAAGCAAGGTATAGTTACCTCAGTTCAAATCATGGAGATTCTGTAAATCCCAACAGAGAGTGACATTATTTATCTAATGCTTTTGTATAGAGATGAAACATTTATTTCCAATTTTGTTTCCCCTCTGTGTGCAGACTCTCACATAACTGTAAGAATCTGAATTATTACATTTAGTTTTAGCTCAGTAACTCTTAAGTTATAATTTGAATTAGCCCTGACTCATATGTCTAGTCCTTTAAGAGAACCATTCAGTGGTAGACAACAGTGTTAATAAACTTGGTTAAAATATGAGAATTTCACCAGAGATAGGCAATTGGTTATGAGGCTGTGGTCTTTAATATTGATGCCCAATTTTTTTTTATAACTTTACTGAGATATAATTCACATTACTGTACAATTGCTTAATTTAAAGTATACAATTCAGTGTGTTTTAGCATATTCACAGGGTTGTGCTACCTCCACCATGATCTAATTTGAGAACATTTTTGTATCCCTTAAAAGAAACTCTGTACTCATTCGCTGTCCCTTACCAGCCCCAAGCCTCTAGCCCCAGTCATAAGCAACCACAAACTATTTTCTGTCTCTATAGATTTACCTATACTAGACATTTTGTGTAAATGGAATCATGCAGTTTGTGGCCTTCTGTGATGACTTCTTTCACTCAGCACAATATTTTCAAGCTTCATCCATGTTGTAGTACATATCAGTACTTCAATTCTTTTTATTGCCAAATATGTTGCATTGTATGGATATGCTATGTTTCATTTATTGATCATTTGATGGACATTTATGTTGCTTTTCTTTTTTGGCTATTATGAATAATGTTGCTATGAACATTTCTGTGCATGGCCCAAAGATTCTTAATATAAGTGTTTGAGAATAAAACTAAAAACCTTATAGAAGTCCTGTTGTCTGACATTGTAAGAACATTATGCTTTAATGGAAAACTATACATTGTTTAGATTACACTCTTCCAGGTATTCGGTTCTAATCTTTCCTTGTTTTTGAACCATTTTACAGCTGTCTGAATTATAGAGAGCTGATAACAATGCAAAATAATTCCCATGTATAGACCTGTAAATTCTGTCAGGTGGAGGTTTCCTTGCCTTCCCTCCTTCACTGAGGAAGAGGCCATTTTTGCTTTCATTTGCACTTTAAGTTCACTATTACTGACTATAACTGTGTCTTTTTTTTTTTTACGATGTCCATTGATGTGGTTGTAATACCTTGCCAGTTTCCTAATTAATGAGTTAAATAAAATTGTTAGCCTGTTTTCATTTTATATATGTATGAAAGTCATGATCTTACCTGTTTTGTTAGAAAGATCTTTTAACAACATGTTCAATATTCGACTGACTCCATAATTTCTTTTTCTGCTGGAAATAGAACTTCAGTGACTCTGAGAAGTATCCACCAGTTCTAAACATTTCTGAAATCTCAACAGAGGTAGCTAATATACTACTGTACTTACATATTTAAATAAATTATATATAAGAGATTAACATTTTTCTGAATAGTCTTGAAGTTAGAGGAAAGTTTTGAGCAGTGAGACTCAAGAAGACTTCTCAGTTCTTGGAAATGTGAGTACCACATTTACACATTTTTTTCTAGCTTACTTGGATCAATGCACAGAGCTAATCAGAGTAGTAACTATAGAAGCAATGGCTTTCACGATCATCTTAACCAAAAAGCCAGGAGTAGAGCTTTTTAAGCAAAAACAGCAGGGAAGATGGGGTTAGAATGGGTTCTAGTATCTCCTGCTCATAATCCCATAATCGTCTCTGTGTATATGAACACCCTACTACATAGGGTCCACCAAATAGTAACGTAAGAGTGAGAACTTTAGGTGTACACTAGACACTAGCAACTTACTAGATTTTAATATCAGTTACATAATCTAGTTAGTGTTTCCCTAACATCCATCCTTAGTCCAGCTGCTCAACAGAAACACCTTTAGAGCATTCTGGAGTTTACTAAATCATACCCAGGAGATTCTTGTTCAGAAATTCTGGCATGGGACTCAGGGATCTGAATCTGATTAAGCTCTCTAGGTGATTCTGATTTTCACACAAGATTTTGAGTCAGTGAATATGATACTCATAAAAAGGGAAAACTTTTCCGAGTTTTGCAATATAGTTTATGTGTTTTCTTACATTGCTTTCCAAGCATCCTTTACAAAGACAAGGGCAACTAAAATTCATCTTTGGTGTCTAGCACTATGATGACGACTTAAATCCAGATAATCAAACTTTCTATGAGCAAGGAACATAGTGGGATTTTATTAACTTATTTAATATAAATTATGTAGGCCACATAATTGTTTTTTATTTTAACCTAAACTACATGGCAATTTCCTTTTTTTTTTTCAAAGTCTAAATCCTGCCAAGAACCATTCAATATCAATTGCATATTTGATTTCTACAAATTTCCTAGGTAATCTTACAAGATAGTACTGTCTACTGGCAGCATGTTGTGTTATTTTTATTGATCCCTTGGTCAGTTCTGAATTATACAGTCCTTTTATTTCTTAGGCTTTACAACCCAAATATATGGTTAGACTCTTTTAGGGAAGTCATATTTTCCATAATTGGAAACAATTTCACTTAAAGCAAAATAAAATCATTGTAATATGCAATAATCTTGTGATTTGAAAAATCCCACAGAAGAGATCAGAACAGTTTTAATGAGGTGATAATGATGTACAAATATTTTGGAAACTGAGCCTTTATGTAAATATGGATGTTTCTAGGTCAGTAGTCATCCAAGAGTATCTCAGTGTCAATTTTAAGCTTAGTGTTAGATTTTTGGAAAACAAAGCTACATCGCATAATAAATGACTGTTTATGCATCTAAATGCTTCACTTGGCCTTGGTGCAACTCTACTTTGGGTAAGCATGTGGTAGTCTATCATTTGGTATGTTGCTGGCCTTGCTTAATTTCTGAGGCTCTTGAGTTCAAAAAGCAATAACAAAATATGTATACTTTGCATAAATTACATTATAGTACACTGCATTCACAGACATGTGATTTATTATAAGAAAATCATTCCAGCTACACAAAATAATGTCAGACTAGATCATTAAATTCTAGAACAAAGTGTAATTTAAAAAAATCCACAGACTTTGGTTTCTTTCCCTTTAAAGCTACAACAGGCCAACTTTGCATTCCTGGTAAAAATGTTATCTCGTTTTTGTTTTAAAAATGATACATGTAAGCTTCTTTTACAATTTTAATTCATATCAATTCAATTTCATTTCACATTAATATGTTTATTTCTATTTTTGGTATCATCAAATATGAATTTCATGTCCTTTGAGGACACAGCTAGGTATTGCTTTTAACTGTCCACATGCTGTTTCTGTATTCACAAAATATTTAGATTAGTTTTTATGGTTTTTGGTCAAAATTTGATATGGAAAATAAAAGCATCTTGTCATTTTGCATAGACACATATAAGCTTGGTGTCCATAGCTTTCCTTTAAAAGTAACTTGATATAAGGAAACAAACACTTGGCTTGTAGTCCACAGAATTACCGGAGGCAAAGGCTGAAGACCTCAATGTGCGGTCCAGGTTATCCCAGGGAATCTGGATCTAGTTGATGCCCAAACTGACATCTTGAACTCTTTGTGAAATATCCATGTTCACCAAACAATTGTTAACCCATCATTGTGTTTGAGATTGCTGTGCTCAGAGAATTCCATGCCAAAGAGCAACTTAAATGTAACAGTGTTTTGTTCAATTAAAAAAAGCAATAACAGGATTCAGACACAAGATTTTCCAGACTGTTTATTTCATCTTTTCTATATATATTTTTAAAAATCTAAAATGTTGGTTTGTTTGAAAATTTTTTTTCTTCTAATAATGCCAAAAAAGCCTTTCTAAACTATGTGATCCATCCATGCATTTAGAATCTAATAAAAAACACTAGTTAAGTGATTATAACTTTGTAGTATCACTTAAGAAGAGTCTAAAACATGCAGCATTTCCAGGTGTAATCACGATGTTGAGTACTGTCCCGGGACAAGAATGAGAACGCTACCAGCTCAAGATCTGCCTTCTGATGGATGGGGATAAGTACTTGTCCATTATTGATCCAATTGAGAAATTTAATGGTGTACAAACAATGTAAGGGATTATGATACATTTTCAAACTTTATTTGAAACAGTGTGTTAAAGTAATGGTAATAAGTTACTATGCTGGATGAACATGGATTATGGCTATTTAAGAACCTATGAAAAAATGTACTAGTAACTTCAGAGCAAATTTATCATTGAATTATTTCTGAAAGCTGATGACTGCATACACAAATTAAATATTATGATTTTCTTAAAATGCATTGTTATAATGTAAATTTTGTATAAAATGGGACTATTGTGGACCTCACCAAGAAGGTTTATTACTAGAACTTGACTGAAAATGGAAATAAAGTCACAGAAATCTCCTATTTAATTGTAGACAAACATGGATGTTTATTTACTTTAATAGTTAATTCACCAAGGCTAATGCTATGGAATAGAGCCACTTCAAAATAATATGGAACAGAGCCTACTTCAAAATAATAAATGGTGAATAAATTATTTTGAAGATCAGCAACATGCCAATTTGAGTTCAGGTGCAACTTGTAGGTGGAGGATTTGCAGACAGAAAACCACCTCTAGAGTCCTGCTAGAGGGGCTAATCTGTTGAGAGAAAAATGAGCTTCTGTGGAAGCAAATAAATGCCTCATACTTGTCTTTAAAAGTGTAACATGCACCACTATAAAACTGAAAACTAATGGTTATAGCAGCTGCTGTTTCAACCTCAGAAGCTGTGACAGTAATGAAAACATTATACCAATGTCTAGTCCAATAAAACTCTTGTTTTACTTTGTTTTGTGTGGGTAGACAAATAAAGTAATAGTAGCGAAGAAAGAGAAGTTCATCACTTTAGCCTAAACACACTGTGTAAATTTATTGTTTATTTGTAGAGATAAGATATTAATAATAACTTAAAAATGACCTAAAGGAATCCCAAGGAGTTCTACAGTTCATTACTCATGGCAAATAAAAATAAATACTCAATCTTATGAACTTTTTAAGCTGAAAATCCAAGATACTTGTAGAATGGGAAATGGACAGAGATGATGGTTTAAATTTTCAGTGGCATGCCCAAGTCATGAGTGTAGGTAGAAAGCCATGCTGAATATTATCAATTTGTTGGGGTAGAAATGACACCTTTAATGTTAATTTTATAGCTAACATTACAAAATAAGACTGATCATAGATATCTTTGAGTCTGACTGTGAGCCTGAGGACTATTTTAGAGAAATATATTCTACCTCTATGATGGAGTTTGTGTGAAATATTATAAGACTCAAAAGTAAACTTAAACTTTTATCCTCAAATAGAGATATTTATTTTAAAGAGACCTTTAAGAAAATTGAACATCGACATTCAAGACTGAAGTTAACAAAGCATTCTGCAATACTTACAAACGTGAAATAAGCAGTTATAACTAAACTTTTATTTAAAAAGCTGCCTCATCACTATCAAAACATGCATATCGGTAAGAAAACAGTGGTATGAATAACATGTCCTTTTACACTACAATTATGTGTAAAATTACCTACAGGACTTGCTCTCCCATTACTTTGCCTTCTCCATAAAGAAGTTAAGTCTAGAGATCTTTTAGTTTGTTCTGGTCTTTTCTCTTCCTTCAGGAACTTCCATTAGTACACAACCAGCTAGGTATCTTCCCGCTAGAAATGAAGTTGTGACAGGCAGTCTTCAGTACCAGCTTAGCCAGTTTTCCCTAGTCTTAAAATGTGATTCAGGCTTAGTTTAGGCTTAATTTCACAGCTGCACCCAGTGGTTCACATACACACGTGAATAACTTAATTCTTTGTATAGTTCTTAGAATGTCCATCACAAAAACTTAAAAATACATTGAGAAAACCCCTAAAACAATGTAGAATATATTTTGCACTTCTTGTTTATCCTCTAATCTTGTGGTCTTACTAATCATGATATTATTGGTTGCAAAGGAAATGAAAATAACAGCCTACAATATTCTATATGATTTATGAAAGGTTAAGATATCATATATGAAAATTGAGAACTCCCCCACCGCAAACACATTTTGGATTTTTTGCATGTCAGTAATGAAGTTCACTTTTCACACTTTTCACCACCTTTCCAGTTGGAACATATAAAATTTATGACCTCTGATCCCTCATACATTAATGATGTATTGAACTAAGTTAACCCTTATAAAGTTCATAGAAGTGCAAATGTGGTCTAGAACAACACTGTTTGATAGAAATTTCTATGATGGAAATGTTGTGTATCTACACTATCCAACAGAGTAGCCACTAGCCACATGTAGCCATCAAGCCTTTCAAATGTGGCTTGTGTGACTAAGGAACTGATTTTTCAATTGTATTTAATTTTAATTAATTTAAAGTTAAATAGCTGCATGTGTTGGATTAGCACAGGTCTAACAGACTCTTCAAACATTCAAGTAAATGTTGGAAATGGAAGGTCCATTATAGGAAATCTAGGAATCTTAAATTCTCACCATTGGGTTTAAAACTCTGTCATTCCTCCAGTATAAATTTTTCCAAAAGTTTCATATTTTCAAAAGATAAAACTTAAACCAACCAAATCCTTTAGGGTGCTTTTCTGTATGAATCATCTTTTTGCAAAGAGGTGTAAGACTGATTTTATTGCCAACTCTGCCCCCTCTTCTACAGACAGAACTCAGTGATTAGATTCTGCATTTATTTAGGTTATTCGCCTAAAAAACCTGGTTTCCATACTGCAAATAAATGACAGGAACTTTTCCACTAGATTATCCCAGACAGCACAAATGTTCTTTCCAAAAGTGGAGCCTGGAACCACAGCCCCCTCACATTGCCTGTTACATCTGTTTATGCTTATAGAAGTGACATCTACTTCATAGACAGAGAATGCCAATTTCTTGGGAAAGGACCCAGAATTTGGTGATGCTTAAAGGAAAAAAAAAAAAAAGCCCTTACTGCTTAAAATTAAAAAAAAATACATTGAATTGAGTATTGAGTAGTTATAAAATCTTTTTGAAATGAAAAGATTTTGCTCCTAGAATATATAGAATCTGTGTACAGACTTGCTGGGTTCATATTCAGCCATAATCATTCACTATTAATAGCCAATAAAGAAGTGGGTAAGTTACAAAACCTAAACCTTAGTTTTTCCATCAGTGAAATGGGGCTAAAAATCGTTATGTTGGGAAAACTTGTGAAATACTTTGAAATGAGCAAAAGATTACTGTTTGTCCTTTCAATGGAATGTTGGATGTTATCTACAGGACTCCGGAGTGTTGTGAAATTTAGAGTCCTCTGCACCTTTCTTAGACTGACTTTCACTAGGCTATTTTACTACTCAGTAAGCTGTAGAAACGTTTGGTAATGTAAATGAGTTTTATCTACAGAATGCAAATTTGTTACTTTACAGATACAACTGGTTACCGCCCTGTAAAACAGACAATAATACACATTACATTTCAGTGCTCTATAGAATATTAAGCGGCTTTGCCTCTTCTTGTCTCTATACCTATTCTTCACAGTCTCACATGAGTGGGTTGCGGTATCTTGCTGGGGTTCCCTTTCTAATTAAAAGAGTTATAAAATTTTGACCCATGTTCATTTTGTATTTCTACCATTGTCATGTTTTTACCTTCTTGAAAAATTATTCTTTAAGAGTTCCTGCTACCTAGGCTTTTTGGAAGGATTGGATTAAAGATCTGTATTGACAGTCATGATCAGTTTTATATTTTGCAGGAAGGTGGTAACACTTCCGGTACTTGGGGGTGTAAGAGGGAGTACTGAGCGTTTAGAAAAGGGCGGAGGGGTGGGGTGAGCTGAAAAACTCTCCCTAGACAGGAAAGGTAGAAGACCTCCTCATCCCTTTCTCTTTGGCAGTGGGACTTTAAGGTCAAGGTAAGTAGTAGGCCAGGCGCAGTGGCTTAGGTGAAGGCCACAACAGACTTGGGCCTACGTCTTGGCCTTCCAGGCCAGCAGAGTTGCCTGGGATTTGGATGCCTTGGGGTCACGGAGTTAACTGCAGACTCAGACTAAGTGGGGCTCCAGCAGCGGTCAGCCCCAGAACCAAGTTCCGGAGCCAACACCCGAACAGGAAGGGGCCTTGCCCCAGGCCGGAGAGGCCCCTCGCCCACGGCCGAGGGGGTGGGGCGGCCTCGCCTCGGGCCGGTGCTTTTCGCCCTTCCTTGGCCGCCAGAGGCTCCCTCTCTCTCCCTCTCCCGGGATTTTGCTGCCGGGCTCCCTCTCTCTGCGGCCCTAGAGTTAATCCCATCAGCCGAGGTGAGGCACCTGTTACCCCCTGGTCTTCCTCACCCCCGCGGCCTCGCCTCCATTACACCGCGGCCTCCCCGGCTGCCCAAACGGCCGGGCTTGGCGACCGCACGTGGGCCAA